>NW_024068764.1:0-100103 GCF_009389715.1 Phoenix dactylifera
GTTCCATTTGAGTCTATGCCTTTTGTCACTTTGAGAAAAAAAAAAAAGTAAGAAGAATATGAACTTTTTTAGCCCAATAAAAATCCCAAACTGCTATACCATAAGTAATAAAAAAATAATCAAATAATAATGCCAGATAACTAAATATCATATTAATAGTTGGAAAACTCATAAACAACATGCACATAAGTTCTCATTATTATTTTTTCAAAAAAAACATACACACATATATATATATATATCATAAATAATCAATTATTCAATAACAATTTCTTATGTCATATCATTCATTTCTTATTAACTTGATTTTCATATTTCTTATTAATTAACTTCCAGTGGTGGACTAGCCAAGATCATGACTAAGTGCAAGACTGATATCGTACCATGTTATAGCCCATGGTAGCTATCCGACCCATGTTATAGCCCGTGGTGGCTATCCGACCCATGTTATTGTTGGGAATTGTATCCTAAATGTCAATCGTTAGCATATTGATGATTGAATTTTGTAAATAAATTGACAAATTAATAAAGTATTATTTGGCATTATTCATCATTTCATCTTCAAATGAACTCTTATATGATGAAGTCCTTAGGACTTATGTTATGATAAAGGAGGATTTATCTTTGAGTTCTTAAACTTGTTCGCGACCAAATAATATGTTGTTACTAGGACGACAACATTATCGAGATTAGGTCGTTGTGTGACATATACGTTGGTTGTCCTCTTAACCAAGGAGTGTGGAGACACTAGTATGCCATACAGGTGAAGTGTAGGAGTACATTTCACTGAACGTGATCAATTCCGGAACGCTCTACTGTCGAGAGATGTTCCGAGTGGATATGGGTATAAGTTTGGCCCTCTGACCTGAGACCGCAACCTGTGACTAGCAAGCAACTCACTGTACTTTGGTACCGGACTACCTGAATTTCTAATTCAGTGACGGAAGGTCACTGGGTGCAGTCAAGTACTTGCGTAGTCAGTTGTGAGTCAAGATAGAATTGACCCCTCCTGGAAATAGGAATAATGTCTTGTGATTAATTTAGCAAAATCTTGGCCAGGGTAATCCCAGTGAGGAGTCACGGGATATCTAAAGTTAATCACATAATGGATGTACTAATTATAGGGTTGACAGTGAGCTCTAAGTCATCCTGGCATTAAGAGTCAAAGGGATTGAATTATACAGTAACCATAGTTCAGAGTTCCAGAATATTTGCTTCGCATATATTCGGCTATTCGGACGTCGGGTACATTGCTAGATGGTCACATCGATTAGTGTAGGAAGTCGTTCCTATACTCCGGCTTAGGTTCGAACCTATGAGGTCACACGCATAGAAGATTCCTGATTGTCAAGAAGGCTGATGAATGATTAAGAATTCATTCAGGGGTAATTTGGTCATTCGATTGGCAATTATCTTATAAATAATTAAAGTAATTATCGAAGGATTAATTAGTAATTAGATTGCTAATGAACTCAATTGGATTGAGTAATAGACTAAGGATGAGCCAAATTGAATTAGATTCATTCTGGGCTCAATCAGGGTTTTTGACCTGATTGGATTAGGTCTGAATCAAGAGGACTTAGGTGACAAATTAAATTAGATTAAATTTGTGCTTAATTAGGGATTAACCTAATTGGATTAGGTTCAACCCATGGTAATTGGATCATTCTAATTGTTAGGGTTTAATTAATTAAATGGGTTTGATCTGAAACTGTTCGGATCTTGAATCCACTTGTCACATATCCATGCATGGCGCCATAAATTGATTTTTAATATGATTAAAAATTAATTTAATTTATTTAATGGTGCCATGGGACACTTGGCAACATCAGGGACCTCTTTCATCATTAAATGGGTCGAAATGGAGAGATAAATTTATGAAAAGAATTGGATAAGATCAAATTCTCTCTCTTCATGGCATATGTCATCCTTATCTTTATCTCACTTCTAATTAAGGTTGAATTTCGAATTTAATCATCACAAAATCATCACGTGACCCTCTAATCTATTTGGGGCATGGGAATTCGAAATTGAAAGAGGAAGTGGCAACATGATGAATGGTTTAGATTAGATCAAGCTTCATCATGTAATGGCACATGAACTTGAATTTTGAATTCAAAATTCAAAACCCCACAAAATCCTCCACAAATATGGGATGGTTGGCATGAAGTTAGGTAGGAGAGCAACATTAAAAGGACCTCCATCATCTGGTGGTCGAATTCAAGGAAAAAAGAGAGAAAAGAAGAAGAAAAAGGGAAAAGAAAAAGAGGAACCCTAGTTCATGCATGGAAAAATTCTGCATTCAATCTAGCTGACTTCTTCCTCCTCTAAGTCCATCGCGCATTAGTGTTAGGGGTCCCTGATAAGAGTCTTTAGATCAGATCTAAGTCCTCTTCAATTCCTTTAAACCTTTCCTCCAAGTTCTTCCAAGAAGGCGGATCAAAAGTTGATAGCGTTTGGAAGATCAAATTTCAGCTCAAGAAATTCTGCGCAAGCTAGCACTTCCGCAGGATTGGATCTCTTCAGGAACTTCGCGTGGACTTCTCGTAGAGGCCATTCGTGTGCGTGGCTGCGAAGTCGAGGATCAGATCCACAAGTTTCATCCATCATAAAGGTATTAATCCTACATTAATCTTTTATTATGGTGTCAAGATATAGGTCTGATTTTCCGAGGTTTTACCCTCTTTTGGGGCTCCTCACGGAGATATCTCCAGAATCCATTCAATGGATATTCGGAGATTAATCGGAATAGAGTTCTTAAGTTTCAGATCTGATAGTTAATCATGCATGAAAGTTTTAGCATAATTGTTTAAACGATTCCGGCATAATCCTATGTGTTCTTAAGGTGCTGATTTCTAGATTTGATCTTGTAAGCATGCATGAATTAAATTGTTTGATTCGATTTTTCCGCTGCGTTTTAAAACTTAAAAAGAACTATGTATGGCTTGATCCCCCTTATGAAGGGGTACGTAGGCAACCCGATCAGGTTCAGCCATGGTTTTTTTAAAAGAAAAAAAATCAGCAT
This sequence comes from Phoenix dactylifera, assembly GCF_009389715.1. Taxonomy (NCBI): domain Eukaryota; kingdom Viridiplantae; phylum Streptophyta; class Magnoliopsida; order Arecales; family Arecaceae; genus Phoenix; species Phoenix dactylifera. Next base: position 3,026 of record NW_024068764.1, read on the forward strand.
GCTTAACACTGAAGAACCTAGGATTCACTTTCAGTGGTATCAGAGCAAAGGTCCAAGAGTTGTGACCGATCTCCGGGAACTCTCACGCGTGATCGTGTGACGAAGCGTGGCTCTCCGTCCGGAGGCATATAGAGATGCGTGCTCTGATAGGTATACATGGGTGTCACCCTATTTTTAATAGGACCGAACCCATGTAGGAGTGGATACTCCCTATTCATTGGTATTAGAGCCAGGTTCATGTTTAAACTTTTATGTTTTAATTCTTGTAATTAAATCTGAAATCATTAACATATTTAGATTAGATCTAAAGTATTTTTTATGATTGATTTAATTGCTGATTATGCATGATTAAGTAGATCTGAAATTTTGGATGCATATGATGCATGTTTGTGTTAGGATTAGTAACATGAATAAATCTGAAATTATAATATTATTTAGATTAGATCTAAATAAAGTTTATGATTTATATGATCTCTGATTTTAATGAACAAATCAGATCTGAAAATAAAAAGTGAAAAAATAAATACATAAGATATATGTTGTTTGAATTAATTTCATGTTGTTGTGTATATGTGATGCATGAACATAAAACATAATGACTTAAACATGAATTAAAATCTGATTACATGTGATTAATTACAAAAACTCAAATATGAAAATATGTTTTTAAAAAATGAAAGATTGTAATTAATATGTAATTAAAAGAAATATGCAATGATCAAAACTTTCATAAGTCTAAACTTAATTTGAGAATTAAGTGTTATGAAATAGAATTGTAACTCAATTAATTGACATTGCATAATTATTTGGGCATATGGGTTAGCTTGAATCAAGTTCCTAGGATTGGGGTTAGACCTAAGGTTAGAATCATACATGGACAAATAGAATTAATTGATCAAATCTAATTAAGTAGTAACTAGATTAGGTCAAGAAAATTCTAGGTCAATTTACAATAGTTGTAGATGGATCAAGTCCGTGTCTTTGATTAGACCAAGATGGAACTTGATTTAGGCTCAGAGGTGTAGCCCGAGTCATTTGAGTAATCAAATCGAAATTGATTAACCAGTCGGTGTCTAAGGTAAGTTTGGCAGTTTTGACCGGTGGTTTTTAATTGGGAGCTACTCGCACTAATTCGTCTTTGCCGAGTTAATGGCATATCACTTCCACCGATCTCACTTACTTGGCCGACATGGTCAATCACATTTTGATTGGATCACTTAATGATTCGAGTTAGCCCATGCCTATAAGGAAAATCAGTTTGACTGATTTAGGTGCCTCCTTAACCGGTTTGAGTCTAATCTGATTTGGTGAAGTCAGTGGAAGAAATTAGACTAACCGGATCTTCTTATCTATCCTAATTAAGAAATTCTCTAAAATTATTAGGTCCTTAAAATGAAATGGTTATGGGGATAACTAGGTCATAGCCTCCCATTAAGTTGGGTGATAATGGGTCCAATGCTTTGATAATTATTGGAGGCGCGACCGCCTGGTACTTATCAAGCATTGGAATTGTCATTCAATATATGATGAGTTAAGTGTACTTTCAATAGGCGGTCAGGTGAGCCGAGCCCACACTCGGGCTTGGTCGTCTATTAGTTGATTAGACTTAACCCTATCATTTAATGGTTGGACCTGACTAGGGTATTCGGTGGAGGCGCCACACGCCTGCCGAAGAACCTAGGGCAAATTATCACTAGAAGTTGCTTGGTGAAGCAACTGGTTTAGAACCTACCAATAGGTGCATATGGGTTAGCCGAGCCACACTCGGGCCTATATGCGATCTATTGGGTTCTAGTGCCCACTAAAGAATTAGGAGTAATTTTTTGAATTGGAGGTAGAGGCTACCAATTTGTATAAAATAGTGGGAGTACCTTTAGACTAAAGTCCAAGTCTAATGTGTTTAGTCAATTCATATACTAATAGCCAAATTTTTTTTTATGCAGAAATGGCCACTAATTTGTCACTTCGCTCATTGTTGGACAATGACAAGTTGACTGATCCAAATTTTAATAATTGGCATAGGAAACTGAAAATAGTGCTAGAGCATGAAAGGATCCTTTATGTGATAACGGATCCAGCACCTGAGCAGCCCGCTGCTAATGCATCAAGATCGGCCAGAGACACTTATCAGAAGTGGCTTAGTGACCGGATCACTGTTCGATGCATCATGTTGGCAGCAATGAGTGATGAGTTTAGTAGGCGTTTGAGAATACGCAGCCGGAAGATATTATTCAAGTGTTGAATGAATCATTCGATGTTCCTGACGACGTTGAGAGGCACAAAATTAGTTGTGCCATCTTCAGCGCCCGAATGAAAGATGGAACCTCGGTAACTGATCATGTACTGTACATGATTGAGTTGATCGAGTGTCTAAGCTCTCTTGGTTTTCCCCTTCATGATCAATTGGGGAAGGATGCCATACTAAACTCATTGCTTGGATCATACCGTCCTTTTCTCACTCATTTTCGTATGACGAAACCTGTAGTGAATTATCACCAATTGTTGGGGTTACTACAGACGTTTGAGAATGATCACCAACTTCTTAAGAAGACGGTGAACTTTGTGGGAGGTTCATCCAAGGGTCGCCCCTTTAAGAAAAGGAAAAAAAAAATAAAATCCAAAAGAAACAAGTGCACCATGCTCAGCCTAGTCAGAAAAAGAATAAAAAGGCTGATCAGAGCAAGGCGGAGTGCTTTCTTCTGCAAGAAGCAAGGACATTGGAAGAGGAACTGTCCTCTTTATATTGCATCTCTCGATCCGAACCGGCTTAAGAAAAGTGGGCAATCAGTTGCCAATCAAGTACTTATATGATAACACCTTGCAATTTTTCTATTTGTGATAATTCGACTTGGGTATTGGATACCGGTAGTCCTTTTAATATTTGCAATTCGTTGCAGGGGCTACAAGTCAGTGAGAGGTTTGAAGAAGGAGAAAGGTTCCTGAATGTTGGAGATGGAAGATCAGTTCCAGTTCTAGCTTTAGGAATTCTTAAACTTGAATTTAGCTCTCATGTAAATGTCCTTAGTGATTGTCACTATTGTCCAAGTTTTTTATTGAATGTCATTTCTGTAGGCCTTTTGGCCAAAAATGGTTATGAAATATCAATAAAAAAGGATTATTGCAATATCATTTGGAATGGTGCTGCTGTAATGAATGGAACTCTGAGTAATGGCATTTATATTTTGTCACAGCCTGTTCATGTAATGTACAAGTCCAATAAGCGCCCTAAAATAGATAATGTCACGGATGTCTACCTTTGGCATCATAGGCTAGGACATATTAACAAGAACAGGATGAACAGGTTAAGTAAAGAGGGAATCCTCGATGTTAATGATTATGAATCATTGACAACCTATGAATCATGCCTTCTTGGTAAAATGACCAAATCACCTTTTATCGGAAAAGGTGAACGAGCCAGTGACTTATTGACCCTTGTACATTCTGATGTATGTGGGCCAATGAGCACAAATGGTAGAGGTGGGTATTCATATTTCATTACATTTACAGACGACCTTTCTAAGTATGGTTATGTCTATTTAATGAGACATAAATCTGAATCATTTGAAATGTTCAAATTATATCGTAATGAAGTAGAAAAACAAACTGAAAAGAGTATTAAAACTCTTCGATCAGATCGAGGAGGTGAATACCTCACCAGTGAGTTTTTAACATATCTAGGAGAAAATGGGATTCTCTCTCAATGGACTCCTCCTGGTACACCACAGTATAACGGTGTATCAGAAAGGAGAAATCGAACTCTGTTAGACATGGTTCGATCCATGATGGGGTTTGCTGATCTGCCCATATCCTTTTGGGGATATGCTCTTAAGTCAGCCTGCTACATTCTAAATAAGGTTCCAAGTAAGTCTGTAAATAAAACACCACATGAGATGTGGACTGGACGTAAGCCGATGCTCTCTCACCTTAGGGTTTGGGGGTGTCCAGCGTACGTCAAACGTTTGAAGACAGACAAACTTGAACCCAAGTCTGACAAATGTTTCTTTGTTGGTTATCCTAAAGAAACAAAAGGATATTACTTCTACTTTGCTAAAGAACAAAAGTTATTCGTAAGCAATAGAGCTGTTTTCTTAGAAAAAGAATTCCTTAGTGAAGGAACTAAAAGCTCTAATGTTGAGCTTAGGAAAGTTCAACATGTAGAAGATCCGACACCATCTACTGAACTAGTTGAGTCGGATTTGATTAGATCAGATCCAGAACCCATCTTAGATGCACCATTAAGGCGATCAGGTAGAGTACCACGTCAGCCGGACAGATACTACGGTTTCTTGGTTCAGGACGGGGATCCTGTCGAACTTGATGAAAACGATGAGGATCCGATCACCTATATGGATGCTATGCAGAGGCATGACTCTGATGCATGGCTTGGAGCCATGCAATCCGAAATGGAATCCATGAAGGTCAATGATGTATGGACATTAGTTGACCCACCCGAAGGGATTAAACCCATAGGGTGTAAGTGGATTTTCAAAAGAAAACGGGGCGCAGACGGAAAAGTAGAGACCTATAAAGCCCGTCTGGTTGCCAAGGGATATCGTCAACGTTATGGTATTTACTATGACGAGACGTTTTCTCCTGTGGCAATGCTCAAATCCATTCGGATTATGCTTGCGATAGCAGCACACTTAGATTATGAGATCTGGCAGATGGATGTTAAAACCGCTTTTCTAAATGGAGATTTAGAAGAGGAGGTGTATATGATGCAACCTGAAGGTTTTATATCTGCAGATGAGTCTAAGGTGTGCAAGCTTCAAAAATCCATTTATGGATTAAAGCAAGCTTCACGGAGTTGGAACATACGATTTGATAAGGTGATCAAATCATATGGCTTCATTAAGAATGAAGAGGAACCTTGCATTTATAAATGGGCAAATGGTTCAGTTATTATATTTCTTGTTTTGTATGTGGATGACATTCTTTTAATCGGGAATGACATTCCTGCATTACAAGGAATAAAGGTTTGGCTATCATCTCAATTTGCCATGAAGGATTTGGGAGAAGCATCTTACATCTTAGGGATGAAGATCTATAGAGATAGATCTAGAAGATTGCTTGGATTATCCTAATCCACATACATTGATACTATATTGAAAAGGTTCAGTATGATTAATTCCAAGAAAGGCTATCTTCCAATGGGCCATGGAATTAACCTCTCTAAAAGGGATTGTCCGACAACCTCTCAAGAAAGAGAGAGTATGGATAGAATTCCATATGCTTCGGCAGTGGGATCTATAATGTATGCCATGACATGTACTAGACCAGACGTGGCATACTCACTAGGAGTAGTGAGTAGATACCAGTCTGATCCAGGTAGCAACCACTGGAAGGTTGTAAAAACCATCCTTAAGTATTTGAGAAATACTAAAGATCAGTGGCTTGTCTACGGTGATTCTGACTTAAAACTTGAGGGATATACCGATTCAAGTTTTCAGTCAGATCAAGATGATAGCAAGAGCGTGTCGGGATATATCTTCACTCTTAAGGGTGGGGCCATCTGCTGGAAGAGTTCCAAGCAGCATACAGTGGCAGATTCTACATGTGAAGCAGAATACATTGCAGCATCTGATGCAGCCAAGAAAGCCGTATGGTTGCGCAAGTTCATCACCGAGCTGGGAGTGGCACCTTCCATTGATGGTCCAGTTCCTATATTTTGTGATAACACTGGAGCCATAGCTCAGGCAAAGGAACCTAAAGCACATCAGCGGACCAAGCATATTCTGCGACGCTATCACCTGGTTCGAGAGATTATAGAACGAGGTGATATTGATCTTCAGAAGATTGACACAAAAGAAAATCTAGCTGACCCATTTACCAAAGTCCTCGGCATCAAAGAGTTCAACGAACACAAGTCGAAGATGGGTATTAGATACTGTGCCGATTGGCTTTAGGCTAAGTGGGAGTTGTTGGGAATTGTATCCTAAATGTCAATCGTCAGCATATTGATGATTGAATTTTGTAAATAAATTGACAAATTAATAAAGTATTATTTGGCATTATTCATCATTTCATCTTCAAATGAACTCTTATATGATGAAGTCCTTAGGACTTATGTTATGATAAAGGAGGATTTATCTTTGAGTCCTTAAACTTGTTCGCGACCAAATAATATGTTGTTACTAGGACGACAACATTATCGAGATTAGGTCGTTGTGTGACATATACGTTGGTTGTCCTCTTAACCAAGGAGTGTGGAGACACTGGTATGCCATACAGGTGAAGTGTAGGAGTACATTTCACTGAACGTGATCAATTTCGGAACGCTCTACTGTCGAGAGATGTTCCGAGTGGATATGGGTATAAGTTTAGCCCTCTGACCTGAGACCGCAACCTGTGACTAGCAAGCAACTCACTGTACTTTGGTACCGGACTACCTGAATTTCTAATTCAGTGACGGAAGGTCACTGGGTGCAGTCAAGTACTTGCGTAGTCAGTTGTGAGTCAAGATGGAATTGACCCCTCCTGGAAACAGGAATAATGTCTTGTGATTAATTTAGCAAAACCTTGGCCAAGGTAATCCCAGTGAGGAGTCACGGGATATCTAAAGTTAATCACATAATGGATGTACTAATTATAGGGTTGATAGTGGCTCTAAGTCATCCTGGCATTAAGAGTCAAAGGGATTGAATTATACATTAACTATAGTTCAGGGTTCCAGAATATTTGCTTCGCATATATTCGGCCTATTCGGACGTCGGGTACCATTGCTAGATGGTCACATTGATTAGTGTAGGAAGTCGTTCCTATACTATCGGCTTAGGTTCGAACCTATGAGGTCACACGCATAGAAGATTCCTGATTGATCAAGAAGGCTGATGAATGATTTAAGAATCATTCAGGGGTAATTTGGTCAATTCGATTGGCAAATTATCTTATAAAATAATTAAAGTAATTATCGAAGGATTAATTAGTAATTAGATTGCTAGTGAACTCAATTGGATTGAGTAATTAGACTAAGGATGAGCCAAATTGAATTAGATTCAATTCTGGGCTCAATCAGGATTTTTGACCTGATTGGATTAGGTCTGAATCAAGAGGATTTAGGTTGACCAAATTAAATTAGATTAAATTTGTGATTAATTAGGGATTGACCTAATTGGATTAGGTTCAACCAATGGTAATTGGATCATTCTAATTGTTAGGATTTAATTAAATTAAATGGGTTTGATCTGAAACTATTCGGATCTTGAAATCCACTTGTCACATATCCATGCATGGCGCCATAAATTGATTTTTAATATGATTAAAAATTAATTTAATTTATTTAATGGTGCCATGGGACACTTGGCAACATCAGGGACCTTTTTCATCATTAAATGGGTCGAAATGGAGAGATAAATTCATGAAAAGAATTGGATAAGATCAAATTCTCTCTCTTCATGACATATGTCATCCTTATCTTTATCTCACTTCTAATTAAGGTTGAATTTCGAATTTAATCATCACAAATCACCACGTGACCCTCTAATCTGTTTGGGGGCATGGGAATTTCGAAATTGAAAGAGGAAAGTGGCAACATGATGAATGGTTTAGATTAGATCAAGCTTCATCATGTAATGGCACATGAACTTGAATTTTGAATTCAAAATTCAAAACCCCACAAAATCCTCCACAAATATGGGATGGTTGGCATGAAGTTAGGTAGGAGAGCAACATTAAAAGGACCTCCATCATCTGGTGGTCGAATTCAAGGAAAAAAGAGAGAAAAAGAAGAAGAAAAAAGGGAAAAGAAAAGAGAGGAACCCTAGTTCATGCATGGAAAAATTCTGCATTCAATCTAGCTGACTTCTTCCTCCTCTAAGTCCATCGCGCCATTAGTGTTAGGGGTCCCTGATAAGAGTCTTTAGATCAGATCTAAGTCCTCTTCAATTCCTTTAAACCTTTCCTCCAAGTTCTTCCAAGAAGGCGGATCAAAAGTTGATAGCGTTTGGAAGATCAAATTTCAGCCTCAAGAAATTCTGCGCAAGCTAGCACTTCCGCAGGATTGGATCTCTTCAGGAACTTCGCGTGGACTTCTCGTAGAGGCCATTCGTGTGCGTGGCTGCAAAGTCGAGGATCAGATCCACAAGTTTCATCCATCATAAAAGGTATTAATCCTACATTAATCTTTTATTATGGTGTCAAGATCTAGGTCTGATTTTTCGAGGTTTTACCCTCTTTTGGGGCTCCTCACGGAGATATCTCCAGAATCCATTCAATGGATATTCGGAGATTAATCGGAATAGAGTTCTTAAGTTTCAGATCTGATAGTTAATCATGCATGAAAGTTTTAGATAATTGTTTAAACGATTCCGGCATAATCCTATGTGTTCTTAAGGTGCTGATTTCTAGATTTGATCTTGTAAGCATGCATGAATTAAATTGTTTGATTCGATTTTTCCGCTGCGTTTTAAAATTTAAAAAGATCTACGTATGGCTTGATCCCCCTTATGAAGGGGTACGTAGGCAACCCGATCAGGTTCAGCCCTGGTTTTTTTAAAAGAAAAAAAAAATCAGCATGCTTAACACCGAAGAACCTAGGATTCACTTTCAGTTATAGGCCGTGGTGGCTATCCGACCTATATTATAGGCCATGGTAGCTATCCGACTCATGTTATAGCCCATGGTGACTATCCAACCTATATTATAACCCATGGGGGCTATCAAACCCATGTTACAGCCCGTGGTGGCTTCCTATGAATAAGCTCGTGGATGCTTCTCATGTGTCAGTCCATGTGCGCTATAATGAGGTTAGTGCAAACCATATTTTATCTATCTGATTTACCTATTACTCTTGTCAAATCAATTATCACATATATAATGAATTTCTCTCAAATTCAAGACAGCTTTGTTCATATAATCATGTACTTAGCATCTAATACATATAATAACCATCTAAATATATTTGTACTAGAAATCATATAAAAGCATATCGTCACATGCCAACGGTACAAACCAATAAATATTTATATATATAGTGATTTAAGTACGGAGATTCTTATCTTTATCGAAAACTGACTAACACAATGATCACTGACCCGCTTCAGGGTCTATGAGCTGGGGTGCAAAGTACCCCAATTTAAACTTTCTTGTGCAAATGACTCGCCCTCTATAGAATCAAATTCGATTATTAAAAGAAAAATCAAATAGTGGATTAGAAACCTATATCGCCTATCGACGTCCGCTAGGGGTCCATCACCAGATCCCCTGAGACTTTGTTACCATCTACTTGGGTCAACTAGAGAGAGAAAAAAAGAGAAAGAAGAAAGAGAGAGAATCTAGAGAGAGAAGAGAAGAGATCCTAGTGGCGAACTGGCGATCCTTGGCGAAGGAGAGCTTGAAATCGCGGCGATTCTTGGCGATTATGATAGAGGGCGGAAGTTAAATAGGTAAGATCCTAGAGTTCGAATCGAACTTGGATTGCCCTCGGGGAGTCGCCGACTCCACCGAAATTGAGGAGGAAGAAGACTCCCAGCCAGGGTCTTCTTCCTTGATCTCCTCATGTGCAGCGCACGGGTCGGGTTGGGCCTTGCCCATTTGGGCTGGTCCACAAGCCCACAAGCTGGGCTAGTCGGAGTCGGATTGGGCCTATCCACCTTGGGCTGTCCCGCAAGCCCAAATATCTGGTTATTACGCCCGTGGCCACTATAGTTTTCCGTGGACATTGATTTGAGTCTTTTATTTTTCCTGAGTCAAGCTTTCAAAAGTGACGTGCATTATAGGATTCAAGCATAGTAACACGGTCAAACAAAACGTCCACAAAGCTCACCAAGTGAGACTTGGAATTCTGAAGACATTGAAACTCTTCTAGAATATTTTCCAACAATTTGCTGAAGTCATGAACCACTTCCAAGGCGGAAATTATTCCTGTGCGCCCTTTGAATGAGAAAACCAGCCGCTAAAATGGAAATCAAGAGAGAAATTGATAGCAAATATAAGAACCGAAATACTTCCTGTTGAGTATATTCTGAATGTACGAAATTCTAGAAAGTCGAGTTCATATTAATTCTAGAAAGGCGACTTAGGATACTAATTCAAGTCCACATTAACTTAGGATATTGGTTATATATTGATCTAAGCTGATGATTGTAGAAATATCAGTATGAGTCTCAATCAACTTAATTTATTATATATATCTTGTAATCTCAGGAGAAGAGGGCAGTTGAGTGTCTTTAAGATCGGATGTTATGGAGGCTAGAGTTTGTGAGGTAATCTTGTACTTAATCATTTTTTTTTATGTGAAGCTTTTGCATTTTCTCTATCTGTAGATGTAAGTTAATAGATCGAATCATATAAATATTATATACTGTTGTTCTTTTCTCTTTTTCCTTCTTTATTTTATTATTCATGCTTTCTGTTGCAAAACTTCCTTCCATTATCAATTTTAATATCTAACCAAAACTTCAAACGTTGTCGTGCATTTTGTACTCTAGGTATCCATGTTTGTTATCCACATGAATTTTGCATGATTTAAGTCTAGCAAATGATGAAGGAAAGATGAAGAAAAGTCTGGCTCCACAAGTAACAAACTAATCCACCAACTCCCTTTCAGTAATGGGACCAATTGAATATTAAAGTATCCATCCCATCTTTTAGAATTCTAAGGAACTCAATAACACTAGTAGGATAATTAACAAAGCACCAGACAATGTTTGTTTATGGATAAAGCAAGCATAGACTAGGTCATTATTAGAAGGAGGAAAGATAGAACACACCCATATAAAATACGTGCACTTAGGCACTTGTTTAGTATCTTTGCAAATTTTTCCAAGATGATAGAGAGCCTATGAACCATGTTTGCATGCTAGATGCATGAAATGTGTCACCCTACAAAGATGGCATGTTCATAGCTTTGGAGGGACACATAAACCAGATGAGTTTGGGTTGTATCTTCAGAGCAAAAGAATAATTGATCTTCACACCAACCATTGAATCGCATCCTGCACAGCCCTCAAAGCACTTCAAACACTCTCATTCATCTAAACTGCGCGGATCTCAAAAAAACCATTGCACGATTCGACGGGAGATTCATACGAAGGGAGGTAAATCTTTCTTTCGTGCAAAAGATACAACCCTTGTTCGAACTAAATCATCAGTTTTTGCATGACATGGTTTGAGCGAGTCTTGTAGATAACTTCTCAATTATAATCATTGTTGAAGTAATACACGTATTGCATTAAGAGACGGATATTTCTATTTCTCCGTGGTTTTTACGCATCTACAATTGTTGGAGTGAGATGGACGTCTGAAAAACGCACGAGATTGGATTGATTGCGTGGTGCTTCCGTCGTTCACTGCCGAGATGAGAGGGACGATTCGGGAATACGTTTGCCGTCTTTAATACCTTGGAAGCACCGTGAATCCGGCGAGTCGCTTTTCTATTTGGAACGCCGACAACCGAAGCAAGGTCGGCCCAAGACCAGTTTTAACGGTGCGAACACGCGTCGAGCTGTGATGGGTTGCGGCGCTGGAGAGATATCTTAAAGATTTGACGCCACGTCAAAGCAGGCCCTCCTTGGGATCCGAAATTTACAAGAATGCCTTGGATCATTTCTTTAGAATGTCCTTTTTTTTTGTTTGTTGTTGTTTCTTTGATTTTCTGATGCAAATAGCATTCTAGTTCCAAACTAAAACACCCATGCGAAGGAGACTACCATCATTAAGAAAAACAGGAGTTTACACCAATGAACTGGATGCTTCAGTTACCTCCTTCGGATCCCTTTCTTTTTTGTTCATCATTTCTCGAAAAAGTGCTCGTAGTTTCTGAGAAAAGAAAAATAAAAAACTTTATATTGGGAAGAATTTAGATCCTTTGTGGTTGTTGGAGAGGTTTACTTCCAAGTATCTTCTATCTATTTAACGCAAGATGGTGGTTGATTGGATGGAAGAATTATGCACGCTTTAATCTTATCTAATCACCTATTGTTGTGCAACGCATGGATACCTTTTCATTTGAATTTGGTCTTGTCACTTCTAATATAATTTGGAAAGGATTCGTGCATTTTTGGATACAGTTTTGTGTAAGTGGAAGAGTACTTCACATTGTTTACAAAGCAAACAAGACTTGATATACGGTTTCCTTGCACAGCTAAATTTAGATCTTTCGAAATATTAGTTACTTGTGAATGCCACACCATGATTTGTCTTAGCTTTTATGTTAGAAAGTTGCAATACTCAGCCAACTTTAATAGTTAAGCTCTAGCTAAGGAGATACACCCAAGCTTCACCTGATTAGCTTCTCCATTATCTGTGATCTTGATAATCTTACCTTACAACACAAAGATGTGAATCTAAATTATCGATAATACACAAAAGTTATCAATGATCGTTGAAAATAATACACAAATCTCAACCCCAGTGGTTTGTGTATCAGATGGTGGACCTCTTTCGCAGAATCTTTTTTGTACATTTTTCATATTAGCATGATAAAATTTGAGAACGATGAACTTGATTCAATATTCCTGACTGTGATTTTAACATTTTGAAAGCTCTTGCCAAAGATTTATCATTATGATATAGGAACATTTCATTAAAGTATTTTGTTTCATAAATTTGTTGGTCATTTTTTAGTTAATATATTGGATTTTATTCAAAGAGAAAGGGATAGATATTCGCTCGTATATAATATCCAAGTTCAAATCCTTAGAAATGCATCAGTTGGATTTGAACCCAAGGTCCAGACGTTAAGAAGAGGGATATGACCATCTGGGTAAATCCTGGTTCACCATTAACATTTTAATAATATTAAAACTTTTGATATATGCTAACTTCTTGGCCAGAACTTCTATAACCCCTCAAGTCATCCAATTTGCTTTTGTAGATATCTTTCTTTACAAAATAGATCTTCACTAGATCTAGTTGTTGTCATTAAATCAACATGGACATCTTTATCTGTCACAAAAATCTAAAGAGTTCATCAATTACATTAATCATCATCAAAAAAAGTCGAAGGGGTAAACTCTAATATCCCTATACATGTTAAGTATATGAGGAATAAAGAGTATAAAATTTAGAATATCAGGTCCATCATAGATAAAAAATTGTTGAATCCTTTAGGATTTCTCACGTTTATAGAGCCAACAAATGAGAACAAATTTCTTTCGAGAGTTAAATTTTTATAACACTTTTTTTCTTTTTGCCATCACTCTCTTCCAAATGCATGTATCATTCACCTTGGTACAGTACTTGGCTGTGACTAAATGCAACTCCGCCGTTTTTGACTTCCAAGACATTAATTGAGATGCTTAAACTTTCTAATAAAGTCAATAAGTTCTTGTCCGGAGAGTCAGAAAATGTTAATAGTTCACATAAATCATGAACTAATTATCCACTCCTTGCACATCTTCTTACCCTATATCTTTCATAACCATATGATAATCCAATTTAGCAGTAAATTACTTATGTTTCTAAAGAGTATGAATTACTCTGCTCGTTGTTTCCCCTCTAGCTTTATAAGAGTCATTCAGCAAATGCTCCATGGCTGGCTAGGCCAAGTAGGCCCCTTCTCTTTTCCTAAAAGGCTTCGTTTTTCCTTCCTTTTTTGGTTCAGTTAAGAAGTCACATCACAGCAAACCTTTTTTGGCGTGGCTTCATGGTGGAATGATCACTAACTCCTGTCTGGCACCAGGAAAGCCGCAGATGCTTGGGGCCAAGCGGGCTGTTGCAACCCACTCATCCCTGCTTTGCAGCAACTACCTCTTCCTCTTGACCTTAAAACTATGAGTTACGCTACTTTATTGATCTTTCTTGTTCTGATAAGGTGCATAGTTTTTGCAAGTTGATGTTTGGCTTCTCAATGAATTCAGATCAGGAGCGGCCCAATGTATTTGGAGGCCTAAGGCCGTTTTGTCTTTGAGGCCTTTCTTGCAATGAGCTGGCTTAAGGCGAACTCACAAAGGGCCTTTTTCCTTTCCTTATTGTCTTTGAGGCCTTTTCTATGGTGGGCCTTCTTTGGGCCGGAGCCTTAGGCGACCGCCTAAGTCGCCTAAGGGTTGGGCCGGCCCTGATCCAGATTTGGCTCAAGGCAGAAAGAAACCTAAGACTTGCATCGGTCTATTTTGAGTCATGCGTATATGCATGCATGCATGCATATATGTATGTATGTAAGATAAAAAAATGACCAACACATGCCACCTGGCACAGTTATAAACCCACCCTACCATTCACAAAAGGGATCTTGTGAGGTGTGACTTTTGCCCTCTGCGGGATAAATGAGAGCTATAGACCCACTTAATATAAAAAGCTTCATCACCACGCTTTCAAAAAGTGTTGTAAAGTTGGTTTATCGGAATTAAAACTACCGATACTTTTTTTGCATCGGTATATATATTAAAAAGCATCAGCAATATCGAATTTTTCTATAGTGTAAGATGGATGACGTGGTAGCTATCCACAATAGTACCGCCCTCTATGGTGCAAAAGTCGCACTAAAAAGTACATGAACATGTTTCCAAGATAAATGAGAGCCACCCATCATCAAGATGGATAATATGGTGGCTATCCACAATGGTATCGCACTCGGCGGTGCAAAATTCACATTGCAGAGGATCCATACCCGACCATATATCTCATATTTCGGAGTGTCCTTGGACCAGAATTCTTGTGGGGCAAAGGCCCAATGACCCACAGCACAAGCCTAGCGAGCACAATATAAATACAAGCCCAGCATGACACAAATATAACAATGTCCAACCATGACTCCATTGCTTCTATCATCCATGTTGTCGACTACTCCGACCGAAGAAGATCGTCGCCAGACACAGCTTCTCTTATCCATGTTGTCAACTATCGAAACCGAAGCAGACGTTGGCACCCCAAACCAGCACTGCAGACTGTGATAAAGTTAGATCAGCATTCATGGTTGACACAACCCTCTCCTCAAATAAGACTCAGAAGCAACGAAGCATGGCCTATTGCTCTAAGACTAGGAAGACATCACCAAATATAACCAGCAGGGAGATTCATGGCCAAGTGATAGCAAGGCAAGATCATGGCTAGAACAGAGATATCAAGTCTGGCGAGAGAGTGCAGCAATGATCTGGGGTTGCACAAAATTGGAATTGATCCCAAGATCAGGCCAAAAAAAGGCTAAATCTTAGCAAAAGGGAGCTGGTCTCTGGCCGAAAACACTGGAGGCCAAGAACAGGATTCATTTTCCCTGAATTCTCTCTCTCTAAATACCTATTTGGTTGCCCTTAATGGATGGCTAGGGACTTACTTTCACCAAAGTGACTTCAGAAATTAGGAAGCCAAAGTCACTTCCCGCAATTTTGAGCCTAATTCCTCTTACAGTAGAAACTCACTTCAGGCCACTTGGGTCACTTTGACACAACCAACGTATACTAAAAAGAAATTATCGGTGCCTGCTTATGAAAAACCAAATATGCCCTAGAAGAAAGTAATGGAGAAGCCAGATCCCTTGATTAATATCTTAAATTTGAACATCTAGGTATGGAGGTGATTAAAAGAGAAACTTTTATGATGCAAAATTCAAATAAAAGAACTTATGCGCATGCATGCCTAATTACATAGGACGACGGTATTTCTTTACCATACATACTAGTTGTCAGTTCTACTTTGGACTAGTTGCAACCCGAAAAACTTCCGATATCTCGTATGACCACATGATAACGTGAACCAATATATGATATGCTATCGTTATTTAATTAATAATTAGATCAAAAGAGGATGCATGATAAGCAATAATAACCAATCTATCACATTAAATTTGCAAATGACACAATCTCGCTTTGTGATAGGTCTTAATTTGACTCATTAAATTTATTCCTCACCAAATGACATATATGAATTCTAAAATATGGAGAAACATGCATGCCCAACCAGATCTAGCAAACACTAGTAGGGAGAATAAAGTCATCGGTTAGCACATATTAGTGCATGCCACCAATCAACCTTCAACGAAGAGTCACAATATCAAGCTACAGAGTAGTTCCACCATATCAAACTACAAACAACCTAATAAAAATTGAATTAGATTGCTGGTAAAATTACCTTGGTCAACCATGTTCTGCTCTCTATTCCTTACTTTTTTAATGAGCTTGCGAAAGCTATCCCCAGGTTCATTGGGGATAAGGATGAGAAGCAGCAGCTTTTCCACTATGTTGGCTGGGACACCATCATCATTCTAGAGGAGGCCGGTGATCTCATCCATCTGAAACCCTAAATGAGCCAAAGTTGAAATCATGGGTAAGCATGTAATGAATTTATTGCAGAACTCTAGCTCAAGTTGGGCTCAGCTACTGCCATGGAGCTACCTTGACCAAAAAGGCTCTTCATGGTTCTGGAAGTTTGTCACTATGCGTGATCAGAAAATTTGATCAGGATTAACCTACAGCACAGGTAATGATCAATCTGCCCTGATGCTAGACCACGTACGCTTTTGATTGGGCTCTAAGGTATAAGCCTACTTTTATAAATCCTGTAATTAATGAGGTTTATGTTGTGGACCTTATTATTAATAACAAGCAGAATGTGCCTAGACTTGGGGGACATTTTTGATGCCTAGAATGTTTGAGAAAATCCTGGATAAATCGATGGAATATCTTTTTGTTGATACAAACCAAAAAGATCGATGACTTTGGGTCCTCTGTCGTTTGTATTCTTCCTTCCCCGCCTATTGCCGACTTCTTTTATTGTACCGTACCAAGTAGCATAACCACTTTCAGTCGGCTAATTCGTATAGAGCCATCGAACCCTAAATGGCAAAGGGTTCTCCAAGATCCATCTATAATTTGGTGGCAGGCAGCCAGGCATGCGTGCATATGGATCGGTTTGGATCAAAATAAGTTAACAAGATAACCACATCATAATAGAAATCAATATCCATTTTGAGAATATATTTTGTAGGATGAGAGAGAGAGAGAAGAGGGGGAATAACATGCACTTACATAACATAATTAACATATATAATTACATAGGCTGAAGCCAATACAAACAGAAACTGTAAGTTTTCCTTCTTTTTTTTTTTTTTTACGGTCGAGTAGTATCTTGTTTGATCCCTAAGATTTGATTTCTGTAACCAAGCTAGATGATAATATGAATGAGGTAGAATAAATCCAACAGTCATCGAGTAGCAATTGTTCCTCCAGCAGTTGCATCAGGCAGTTGAAGACTGACACTGTACTGGTAGCTACTATTCTGCTCGGCATGATTGAAGATGAATGCTAAGGTAGCTTTAAAATGCTTCAGAGCAGCAGTTTGTCCTCGACTCTACACCTGACAGAAGATGAACTGTACACTACTAATGTTTCTGCTTTTCTTGTTAGCAGTTGGTCCCGGGCTTTCAATCTTTTGGCACCCACAGCAAGTTGATGATGCTTACACCTTCCAAACTTGCAATCATGTTCTACTCAGCTAAAGATAAATTAAGAATGAAGGTCCGGCTGAAATGATCCAAAGCAGCAATAGTACTTCTTCCCCAACCTCGCGATCCTGCCAACAGTCTTCGATCCCCGCCCTTGGGAAGTCCTGCTACCACATGAACTACTGGAAGAAGATTGGTCTGAATGACTACCTGGAGATTTGCCGGAAGTAGAAGCCTTCCTGTTATGAGATAGCTCATAAGCAGAAGAGGAAGGGCCGAAAGTCCGTGCCCTTTCAGGGATTGGATTGGCAAATGTGCCCCCTTCAACCACTAGATTACTGCTACTGTTACGGCAAACTGAGCCTGGAAAAGACATGAACAGAATCTAATTTCAGGGTATCTTGAATTGTCCATTCAAGACTAAGAAAAATCCACAGATTGGCACCACACAAAAAGCAAGAAGCTAGACAGTTAAAAGATATAGATCTAAAGGAAATCAAGAAAAAGAGGTAACAAGCAAATGAAATGAAACAAATAAAGCACCCTGACAATATTCAAGTTGGTATGTGAAATAATAATAAAGCTTTGGCTTAATAAAAACAAAAGAAAATCCACGATACCACAAATTTGCTTATGCTGATATAAGTTGGTCTTAATAAAGGCAAAGGAAATATTAAAACAAATGAGAAAGCGATTAAATAATGATATAGATCGAGTTAACCTAAAGTGCTTCAATGAGAACTGGACAATAGGGATGTGATAGATGAATAAAGAAGTATTGTGATGCCATTTAAATGGATATGGATGATGAGAAAACCACAACTACAACAAATGAGAGCCAATCAATGGCATTAAGAGAGTGAGTGATGGAACAAAGATTGGGAAAAACGACAGCAGTATCTTATAGATAATTGAATCTAACAGTAGGAAGATCAATAATGGACACAATTATATACAATAAACTCGTGTATAACCTAGGAGCGGAAAAAAAAGGAATGTAATTAGTGGAATAATATGATATAGCACCTCCCCTAGTATAATTGGAAATTACATGTTGCATATACATTATATATAGAACGCTACAATTGTTAAAGACATACACTAAGTAGCTAATAGTGAGAATTAGTAGAACCTGAGGCAAGAAAAGGATTCTCAAGTTTATACAAAGGGTACTTTCTTCATAAAGTAGATTGCTCAAAACTAGAAGATGACTTGGGTACAATCTTATTTTTGGATGATAACAAGTTAATGAAGATACTAGATTAGATAGAATGTTGAATTTGTGGGAGGAAAACCTTCACAAATTAGGGTCTAACAATGAATAAGAGAATAAAGTGTAAACAGGATGAAATTTAACGAACAGTAACAAAAATGCAATCATCTATCATGATTGATGATGATTGATAAAGATTTACTATAGAGTGATCATTAATGTTATTTTGAATGCAATACAGAAAAAGGAGAGATGGATACAAAATGAAAAGAAAGAGAGCTCAATGAAATATAGACATACATTCAGGGTGATAAGTGATTGGCATGTCTTCAGTTCGAAGAATATAATCTGTTGGATAACAAGCCCCAGCATGTTGCATAGTTCAAATGGTTGGGCTACATATACATCTAAAAAATAGTAAGTTCAGCATGCAAAGATAAGAACTTTCAGGTGGGCAGGACAAACAATGAGGATCATTGAGGAATTGTAGAAGTTTAGCCTATTAAAGCTGGTGATGAACAAAATGCTGAATGGAAAGTGTATCTGTAATGAAGATTTGGGAGGCCCTGATAAGAAGAGGGGTTAGATCTATTTGTAAGTGTAATGAAAGAGAAGGGGAGGCCTTAGGATAAATAAATCAGAGTCGTGGTGGATACACCATTTAGAATATCTAATAGCAACTAGTAATGTATCCTGTTATCATTAGATGGTACTAGACTTTGACACAGTCAACAGACATGAAAGCAGGTCTAGATGGTCATGAGAAAGGAACAGGGCCTTGACTTTTTGAGAAGGGACATTTTGGAAAGCATCAAAAGTGGAGTCTTGCTCAGGGTTGGAGTCCCAACACTGAGTGCATCCATTATACATAGAGAAGAGATACAACTATATGTATTTGTAAAACTGACTTTAAAAGGTAGGGACAAGACTTGCTGGTTATTATTATATAAATTGGCATGTGCTAGGATGCTAGGGGCACCGTAGGCTAAGTCAAAGCAAAACGTATCAGAACCAGACAGAATAAAAAAGTATGTTCGGCCAGCAGCCCTCTTGAGATGTCTATGTTTATATAGATCTTAGATAAATGCATAGCTATTTGATGAACATGTGACTACAGAGGGACAAGCATACCAGGTGGTGGCCTGATAACCACTTGATTTGATTTGATGGATGCAGAGACACTGTATCTGCAATCTACATGCTCTTCTTCCACCCTCGGGATATGTTCATTCTCAATATCCCTCAACAAGGCATCAGCATCAAAGCATTCATCAGAGTTTACTGACATGAGGCTCGAGTTGTCAGAACTGGATGAAGATGTCCCCGGACTATAAAGGTCATTCAGTTCCAAGTAGTCTCCCTTAGAAAAATCACAAGTTGCATATACATCCTCAGCAGAACTATCAGTTTCTGGACCAGTGACGCTTGCTCCAGATAATACTGATTGCCCCTGCTGATCCCTGCCAACCATCTGTCTTGGAATAATATAGAACCCAAAGTAAATATATGTATACTAAAAGAAATTAACCAGACATTACTCTCATTAGATTGGATAAAAAAATAAAAGCTTCGGTGCCTCCTACACAGAATGATACAATGTAAGCTAATAATTATCCAACAAGTGAACGCCAAAATAGGATAATGAGCAAACAACATGATAAAAGGGCAAAAAGCAAATCATGTATGTGAATGTCCAAAACAAAGACAAGGTTCCTAATCTTACTTTTGATATGCCAATAATGACCCAAATTAGAAATTAGGAGGATACCAACTAAAAACTACTGTTAAAAATACACAAGAGGGTACAATGAAAATTGACAGATTTCAAAGGCGAATTGGAGTTCGTTACAATTAATGCAGACAAAGGATTGTCAACAAGAAAAAAGAAATGACTTCTACCTGGGATCTGTTTACAGCATCCCTTGAAGACAAATTGTTTTCTTCTTGTGCTAGAAGATTCAGCAAAACACATTCTAGGTAATCACCATCAGCGGCATCTGCAATTATAGAATTATGCTGTTCCTCATGATTTGGCCTTTCATCAATTTGCAAAAAGACTCTACACAGAGAACAGTGGTCCTGTAAAAATCATGCGAGCGCATCAATATTCTATTGGAAGGTCGCATGAAGGTTCAAACAATAAAAGCATCATCTCAAAACCAAGCACAGGCTGCCAAATATATATAGTACCTGCTCTATATTAATTCCCTGGCGTGTCTTTTGTTCTGCTTGATATTCATGCATCATCCACTGAGTTTTATTTCCATGCGGTGCTTTCCCTATATAAAATTCCCTTGTTGTTTTTCTGCCCACAGTAGGAGTACTTGTCAATATTCTGAGATCATCCATAGATTTCCAGTATCCAGTTCTTGTCACTTTAAATTCACAGTCACCATTCAGAGATTGTGGATCCTCAGGATTGAACAAGTACCACATATCTTCTGCACAACAAGTTTTCCAGTGTCAGCTACTTTCTAATCTAATTATTATTTATTAGTAAATGTAAAGTGAACCGAGGAAAGTTCTGATGCCAGGAGAAGTTAAAGCCTATATGTCTTGACATGGAAAAAGATTTATGCAAAAAGAATTTATTTTTCAGGACTTCACGTACAGCCCTGATTTTAATAGCTAGATGGCACCAGTTGACAATATTAAAATTTCTCTTCTTTTTCCACAAATTGCACAATTCTGATGATTAGAAACACCATATCTAAATTATGTCTGGCCACTTGGATCAGTTAGCATTGGATTTCAGGAACATTTTTTTTTTAATTTTAGGAGATCAAGGCTCACCACAAAAGATTGCCCTTTGCTCCACAAATAGAAACAGTTCAGATATGAGTGACAGATGAATATACATAACGCTTGCAGGCAGTATGTGACTAGTAACGAAAGTCATCTAAATTTCCATCATCCTGAGTTTCAGAATTTGAGTCATTCATATAAACTTGCTCGCTTCATGAGTGTCCATTGCAAATAGCTAAATGTAAGACACATGGTTCACATTATTCGAGGATTCTCTTTTTGAAGTGAGCATCCTGCTAGCACTTAGTTTTAGATTCTTTTAGAAAAGTTGGAAAAAAACTTAGTTTTAGATTCTTTTGGGAAAGTTGGAAAAAATATTTAGGGTTCAGCTAACTACTTTTGGAGGTTATGCTTCTATTTTGTCCCTGTTTGATGCCACAATCAACAGAGCATTCGAGGATTTTATTCAAAATGAACAAAGCCTGAAAGCAATGACTTCTAACAGTTCTTGGTGGCAAAGACTTTGCCAAAGATATCTTCCTCACCCTTTTCTTGCAGGTTACTTCAAGTTTTATGCAGTTCACCTTCATACTTTAGTTGGAATTTCGTTAGAATCATTCATTTACTACCTCTGAATTACTAGTTATTCGCAAACCAGCACCATTGTACTGAGACAATATATGATCTTCTAGTCCACTATCTATCTTTAGGAGTTCTCCCTTGTCCTTTGCAAACCAGCACCATCTTATTTAGACAAATTTTTGATCTTCTAGAGCACAAACCATCATTAGGAGTTCTCCTTTTTTTCTTTTTTACTTCCTTTGGTCAAAAAACCTGAAAAGCCACTGACCCTTTCCTTATAAACCTTGAGTAGGTCTATCACTAATTGATTTCTGGTTCCAGATTCTAGGTTGAATATTCATCACATGGCCACACTGTGGTAGTGACTTCTCAGGCAGGCCTATAGCAATGACAACAAGATCAACTGCCACTTCAAGTTCCCCAAGAAGCCAGTAACATAAAACATGGAGCAATGATGTAGATATTTGGAACTGATGAAATTACACGAACTGACAACCAAGGTACTAAAGAATATGATCAGCATGATTAATTGACATCACAAATGGACCATCCAAAAATAGTAGGGTTCATCATGAACTTACCAACATCAAACTTGCAACTGTGCCTTAAATCAGCAAGATCCCTTTCTTGACAACATCTAACATATCTATGTTCAAAAACTTGCACAAACATGATGCTTTTGCAAGAAAAGATGCTTCTTTTTTTGGGTATGAGTGGAAGCTTATTAGGTAGGTTACACCCTAATGAAGCATGTAAAATGGTATGATATCGTGCGCTTTACCAAGATAAAGGTTAACAGCAAGCTGGCATAGATAGTGTCGTGTATAGAACATGTGGTCTTTTTGAAGGCAAGCTCATATATGAAGGAGGCTCATAAAAAAGATGTAGCCAATTTTGGAACACCCAACAATTATGCATGGAAAGGAAAAGAAGTTCCAGAAGAAAGGAACATATCACCTCGACTTGTTTGGATTTTTTGTTTGATCATCTGCTTATTTATCAGCATGGTGATATTTATTTATGATGAAATTCTAAGTGCTCACCATTCAATGTTAGCAAAAACCATAGACAAGCCATCCATGCTTTAAAACCTAGGTCTCAAAAATGGTGAGGGACGACAACTCTGGCTATAAAACTTATCAAAAGGACATGATGACTAAGCAGTGGTTCAAACAACCTTTATTTGGATCATTTGGCTCTGATTCAGCAAACAGACTCGCAGAGAAGTGATCAGTAGGACAGCATGTTGTTTCAGTCTATTTCTGAGCAATGAAACAAAATATCAATTCCATGACTTCAATTGAAATGCAAAGCTACCATACTTCACAGAAAACATACCAATTCGAGCCTGAACGCCGCTGAAAAGGCAGGAAGAAAGGGAGAAGGATGAAGAATCAAAAAGTCAAGTAATCATATAATTCAAGTTCTATAATGTAAAACACCAGAGATCATTTCATGATTTGATCTCAAGACTCATAGCCAAAGTGTACAACAAAACCAAGGATTTTGCAAAAGGAGGCTGGATGTGACAAAAATATTCTCAATGATTCGCAGGCATATTAAGGGACAAGCTAGCAAGATCCCATGACGATTCAACCCTCTGAACTAGCCACTGACCATGTGATGACAAAGAATATGCATAAGAGGTTGAATATGAACCCTTTCAATCATAGAAGAAACATCACAGAAATCATCTCCAAGCACTATTTATCTGCCCGAAGAAGAACAACACAAGCATGTAATATGAACAATCTAAGACCAAACCCAAGTTGTCCTTGAGGAGGTGAAAAAGATCCCAAGACTTCATCAAATTCCATGGAAACTTTGAATATACAGACAAATTAAAAATTTTGAAATTCACCAACCCTATATAGAGGCAAGCTTAGCAAGGTTACGAGAACTAAGTTAGCAATGCCATGGACCAATTTGATAGCTAATATCTTTTGCAAGTTATCTGAACATCTCCCATTTCTACGACCATTGAATTTGATTAATGCTGAAAACTGAAGTGAATGCAAATGTCATTATGCCAATAGACCACATATATAGCAATCGTGAAAGAATCACACCTTAAGAGGAAAAAGTTCATCAAGGGTGCCTGAACAAAAAAGAATATATAGAATATCTATGAATGGGCTCTATTCACCATGACCCCGGTGCCACAAAACAACAACAAGAAGAAGAATCGAAAAAAAAAGTAGTTGTCCACACTCAAGATGTGTTACATGAGTTTTTTTCAGTTTTCGATGTCAGCTGGTGTTCAAGCTGCGTTTGATGATGTGATCCTCAAAGATTTCTAAATCTTGGTCAACCAGGTGTTGAACCCTGGGCTTCTCCCCAGTGCAACCACTGAGGAGAGGGGGACAACAACCAATGAACCCAATTCATGTTGGCATCTGAAAGCAATTATTAAAAGGTTCTTAAACCGCAACAACAAGCAACAAAGAATGATGTTTGTCCTCGAAATTCTGACATTTTATCACAAAGAAAGACACTCTTTGATGCTAATCTAAATACAGTGCAATTTTGTTTCCTAAAAATTCCATTTTATCATAAAAAGAATCATCTCACTGACAACCTTCCGATAATTGAAGAATGAAATTAATAATTGCAAGTCTAAGTCACTTAACTAAACCAACTTCAAGCCTGCAATAAACATTGTCTTTACCTGACTCACATCATCATTGCTTACTCAATGGATCACGAAAATTTCTGTCTGATCACATGGAGAAAAAGGCCATAAATGTTTGGAAAGAAAATATGCAAATCTCATATTCAGGATTCATGTCTCTATAAAACCCTTAAAAACTTCAGATGCATAATTAGACAGCAAACATATATATGCATTGTTTGTGTTATGTGCATGTAAGAATACACAAGAATCCTCCTTCCTTTTGCACTTCATCCCAGTCACTTCTACTGGTTGATGACTAAGCTAACACAGAATCTCCCATATTTCCCTTAACTAGTTTATATACACAAAGTCCCTTAACTAGTGTATATACACAAAGTCACTATCCTAAGTATCTTTACAAAAATTGCAAATTTAGAACCTACAACAGAAAATATGGGCAGCAAAAGAATGAAACAAGTACAACACAAGCATTAAAACATAAAGATGAAACTCTGCTTAATTCATTTGTAAATAAATCTTGTTTCCACAAATATTCTTAAGATTTCCTGTAGACCCAGAAAACTATCAAACCACAGAAGAACTTAATTTTCACCCCAGAACAGCAAAAACCATGATCCCTTAGTGACACTGTGCTCCAAAAGCTATCAATATAAAAACCAAATAACATCAAAAAGGAGAAAAAAATTAAGAACGTAGATAGATCTATTCGAATTTTAATGGAGAAAATTAAGAACATATCACTATTAGAATTTTGAAGTACCTTCAGTATAAATGCAAAGTAGCACAAGGAATTAAAGAGGCAACTCTTAAGTATGAACCAATGCTAACCAGGAGAATTCCATGGTTCGATGCTGAAAGGGCTCACTTCAGTGATCACGTTGTCTGGGACGGGATCCCCAACCTTCCTTCCTCCCAAGAACAGTACAAGTTCTTCGTCAGTTGAAGATGCATTGATATCCAGTGGCACAGAGAAAGGCGCCGAAGGACACATGGCGACCCTGATTTGGAACAAGAAACCCTATAAAGGGCAGCCACAGCTAGTATATTTAGTAATTCCCCAATTTATCCAATCCGCCAGGTGCATCCAAAACAAGGAAAAATGTATCCAAAACAAGGAAATTAGGCTAAATCCTGAGATTTGAAGCTTTTTGCTCAAATTATGTTTCTTTACTTAAAAAATGTTATAATACAGTTCCCGAGCTGATTTTTTTTCCGCATGGGTTATGTCAATTGCCCCAAATAGTAAACTTAAAATAAAAGACAATAAAATGAAAAGAAACAGAACAACCGAGAAATCTAGATATTCGTCTATAATTGGAATTGATTTCAAGATTCTAGATTGGATAACATTAAAAAGAAAATTCTTCATTTCTGTCGGAAAACATAGAAAAATCGACATGGTTCCGCACAGTTTGACTCACCCATACGCAAATAAATCTAAACCAGTCCATTTTTGAATAATACTATGGTTCGATTCAAGAATAATTCCTCAAATCTTTTGAATATGCCGCCATGATTCACCACAAGAATTCTTCATAAAGTGAAAGAAAAACCAAAATTTTAGGCCTGATTCTTTCTTTCTCAATACTTCTTCACCGATTCAAAGAAAAATCCCCATCGACCCAAAGATAAGATCTGGATTCGAGAATCCAGAACAACCAAAGAATCCCTCGAATTCTCCTTCCCATATCAACACCCAAAAACATCAAAAAAAAAAAAAATCGAGAATGATTGTCCGATTCCTCCGATCAAAACATCTCAAACAAACAATCAAAATCAAGAAACTCGACAATTTTTCTCCAATCTAACCTCAGAGCAGATCTATCGACGAGGAGTGGACGTAATAGTCGAGTGACCTACGACTCCTCTCTAGCCCCCCCTCGCTCAATGGCCCGAAATGAGGAAATAAAGGAAGCGAGTGGGGACGTATTTATAGGCGCGGGGAAGGCAACTCTACTCTGGCTCTTAACCATGGTTGTACCTCAGCCACCACGCAGTTAATGTACTGCCCTGCCACTCCCCCCCAGCTAAGTCCGCCAATTTACCGCCGTTACCCCTATTCCCATGACGTGTACCCCAACCGCGCTGTATAACAGCCGTTATCTACGTCATCACTTTCTGCTGCGTTATCGTAAGTTTTAACGGCTGTTATGACAGCTGTCAGCACGCACCGTAAGTAGTGCGGAAGCCGTTGAAAGTGGCTGCCGTTGGAAAAGTCAAGCACTGTTTGCATCCTTGGAGACTAATTAGATTATCAATCTGTTTTAAAATTAAACATAATAATCTGAGGAAGATTTAGAACATGTCTTTGCTTGTTGGATCACATCTTTTGTATGGAGTGCATGCTTGATACTGAGTCAGTTCCCGCACTTGACCATTTTTGTAATTTATTTGTATACTTTAATTTAAAAATATTTAATTTATAATGTATAGTGAGCTTAATTGACGTTTGGCAGAGCTTTAGTTAGGCCAAAAAGCACTTTTTGACTCTCCAAAAATACTTTTGGATGAAATAGAGGTGTTTGGTAAAAAAATCGAAAAGTTATTTTAGCTTTATCAGAAAGCTAAAATAGTTTTTTGAGAGAATTTTGGAGCTTCTTCAGAAAATCACTTTTAGCATGCGTCGGAAAACTGTTTTAATTTATAAATTTTTTTCGAGACTAAAATACCCATGATAAAATATTATAATCACAGAAAATATCTCTTTATATTTATTAATATATAATGATAATAATTATAATATTTTATACCTTTATTATTATATTATACTATAAATATAATATTATATTATCTTATATATTTATATGTTATGTTATACAATATCAAATTAAGTTATACTATTATGCTACAGCATACAATATTAGATTATTATATTATAATCATATTATATTACATTACAGTAATATTATACTATATCATATATTTATGTATTAATATACATTATATTTTATTATGTTCTGTTGTATAATACTATGCAATGTTCTTTATGATCATTTTGTCATACTAAAAGTAGTTTCTCAGTTTGTTTACCAAAGACATATTAAAGTTCCACGTTACTTTAGAAGTTGACCTGTTGGGCCAGCTTCTTTCTTCTGATTTCTTTGACTGTACTCATATACGTGTGGTGTGAGAAGCCAGTATACCAAAAAAAAAAGAAAAATTTTATTTCAAAAAGCTTTACTTCCGAAAGTTCTACTGCCAACAGCTTTGCCAAACAAGATCTTAAAAAGATGCCATATACAGCATGCAAGCTTGCTCATCGAGCCAAGTAATTGGATATACATACAACTATATACAATTCTTATCATTTTAATATAAGTATTCTAAATTGATTTAAAATATTGATAAGTATACGGTTATTATTATGAGCTCAAGGCTCAAACATCACTTTTTAAGTTTATTTTATCTTCATTTAAGTTTTAGTTAATTTCTTTTGCTAGTCAATAGTTTGAACTAATTTAACATATTATTCCAAATATAAGGCTACACCATTATTTCACTTCATTTTACCTTATTCCAAATTAGGAAATAGAATATACCGTTTTCTTGCTCTAGTTCTACACCATTATACGGACCGGCAAAGATTTCAGGCATTCCTTATCCAACGAGGGCATGAAACCTTATCCAAAGACTTTGGCCGTGGTTCGAACATAACGGTGTTGCGTGACTAGGACGCGCAGACCTACCTTAAATAAATTAAATAAGCACCGGGGGTAATAGCATCTCTTTTGCTGCTTCTGTCACACGTGGCACGTCCTGGTGAGCCAGGGTCTGCGCGATCTCAGTCACCTTTCTGCGAAGCTTCCCCTCGCATAGTAGAATAACGCAGGAATAGCCCCCCAAAAAAACCCCAGGAGGCACTTGACGTGGACAGTGTGGGTTAAAGCGGGTCGAAAGCAATTGGGTGATCTTAGTTTATTTCTCTCATCCCTTCTAGAGTCTTCCACTTGGACCAAGTCTACGGATTTTTGTGGGCCCTTGCTTGATGGAGCACGGAAATCGGAGTCCGACAATGAGTCCAAGTGAAATGGATTCTTCTCCTAGAAAGGCTTTAATTATTTTCTCAAAAAGAAAGGTTTTCATTAATGGATGGCTACAAAAGTAAGCATATCTTAGGGGCAAAATGAGTTAATCATAAGAAATTAGGTATGGTTATGGATAAATTCTTAGGGCTCGTTTGGCTCGTGGGAAGTATTTTTTTTCCTACAAATATGATTTCTGAAAAGCATATTTCTGAAAAAAAGATGCCTGAAAAAGTACTTTTGGCTTGTTTGATTGGCAATGAAAAAGTGACAAATTTTCAGAGTGCTTATATTTGGTTGACTATATCAACTTTCCTTAAAAAATTATATGTAATTTCTATTATACCTTTAATAAAAATTAGGTCTTTAATTGCTCTTTAATGCTGAAGGGTTTTTTTAAAAAAAATAAAAATAGAGTGATTTACGGCTCACGGGAAAGTAACTTGCCTATGTTTCTCATAGGAAAGACTTTTTCATGAAATGTGGAAATTATATTTTTACAGGAATACAACTTTTCCATCTCTATTTTTTAAAAACTCAAACCAAATAAGAGGTATCTTATTAATTTTTCATTGACCACATTTTTTTTCTTTCTTTTTCCGTGAACCAAACGAGCTCTTGGTGCATAGGTGGGAAAATGTTTGGGGACGCAAAGTAGTGCCCAAGTGGATGCTCAAGACCAATCCAAAGTGTGTGTGTAGGTGCGTGAAAGAGAGCTTGAGCTGAGTTTGACTTCTACTATTCAAGTTGTGTCTCACTTAAGCTCCGAGGATCTCTCGTCAAACCCTTGCTTATTGTTTTTGCAACTGGTTCATGTTCAAACTTTGCTCGTTTACAAGGCGAGTTTCAAAAACTACTTGAGCTTGACTCATTTTCTAGCTAGGGCAAGTCTGGACTGAGTCTGGTCCAAGCTGCTCATTGGCAGCCTAACTTGGCTCATTAAAAGCTGGTTTGAGCTCAAATAGTTTCAGAGGCTCGCTGGTAAATAAGTCAAGCTTGCATTGGATAATTCCAAAAATCAAGGAAGCTTGATTTGGCTTTATAAATTAAGGCTCTTCTCAGAACTTATACAAGCAAAGCTTAAGCAGCTTTGATGGAGCTCGGCACACGATGCTATATATCAATCCAAGCCGAGTTGCCTAAAGCTTGGGCCTAGCTTGGATTGTTTGCTCGCCTCGTTAGTGCATGCGCATTAATTTTTATTAGTTGAACTAATCTTTCTATTTAAAATGACATATGGAACTTTTTGTGCACCCGGAATGGGCAGATTCTTAGACTATGCAGCGGTCGATCCTCTTGGTCTTCTGCGACCCTTGTATAGTTTATAATATCCTTATTTTTCCTCCTGCTCTCATTTATTTAAGATATATTTGGTTGGAGGAAATCAGATTCTGAAATATGGATGGAATGATTTTTATTCTAGATATTTTGTAGGAGGGACATCTCCATTTCGATTTCAGAAAGAAATAGGAGGGCTAATCTCTCAAAATTCTATCCTTACTATTTTTTGGTATTCAAATTCTAGTTCAATTCTAATTACAAAATAAACGCATCGAAAGATATGACCATTTTGATTCTCATTATACAATATTCCGATTCTGAATTTATGGTCGCAAACTAAACATGCCCTTAATTTGGGCCAGTGGCAAGTTTTTTTTTCCCCCACAATATCTTTCATTATTTGGGCCAAGCCCTTACAAGAGATTAAAAAAAGGAAAAGGCTGGGCACCCATATCAATACCTCAGTGGGAGTCCAGGTGGGCGGCTAGTTCTGTCTGAAAGAATTGAGTACGGAATAGGGAGCACTGGCAACTACCATTCTGCCAAGAACTGCCAAATATGGCTGTTTTTGGAAGTGGGGACACCATTTAAAATCGTCGCAAAGAAAGGATGCAAAGTGGACCGTGCCGGTTTGACCCAGGGTAGCTGTTTGGGTTTCAAGTTCATTAATCTTGGACCAAGACATAACAACAGCTATTGGTTTTAATGTTTTGGTTTGTGATTAACTTCAATCTAGGAGGGTTCTCAATTTTATGATAAGTCCTAAGTATTATATTTTCTTTCAAACGTACCATCGAAATTCCTGTAAATGTAACTTTCTGTTGTCTTCACCAATCATTCAATGCTTGTCAATTATCCCATTTGCCTCTTTCATGATGATGAACATTGTGAAACCTCTAGCAAAAGAAGCATGGTGCTTTTGGGGAGTATGCAGAATGATTGGCGAGCAACTCTGATGCTTTGCTATATGGTATTGAAGTTATTGTTGTTGTCACTGAAAATCGCACGCAGATTGTGTTCTACTCGTTTGGTTGGTGTGATTCAAGACACTGCTCGAGATTACAGCTGACCTATCACCAGCTGTAGGGGATTTTTGAAATTCGAAGTTAGTTGCATGCTTTTGGACTTGCCACATGGCGTGTTTTAATTGTCAATTTAGAGACTTCGTGGCGTGCTTTGGTTTGTTGGCTCTTTTGTATGAGCTGTGACCGATTCTAAGACACATTTGCCCCTACTTTTGTAGCCGAGCCAAACCTGCTTTTATACCAACTGCTGTGGAGAGTTAGAGATCTGCATATAAAAACTGTCATGGAGAGTCACAAATCTGCATGTAAAGAGAAGAGGAAGACCCGGCAGGATGGCTCTCGCTGAGCCTCTTCCAATGCTTAAGTCAAATAGTGTTTTGGAATAACAATTGTCATAACTATTGTTACAGTTGCCATTTTGGCCCCTTGCTAAAACATGCAAATTAATCAATAAAAAAATTAAATAATGATAACTATTTAGCGGTCATTTTGTTATTACAATTCTAGTAAATGCATTGAAAGCTAATGAATTGTATAAATGAACAATCATAGTTTCTGACGCAATGATAAAATGCAATTCTATGGTCCATTTTTAGCGTATGTTAGTATCATAGAGTCCTTATTAAAAGTGAGAGAATTATCACACCCCGAACCCAGCAACCGAATCTGGAATGCGACACGCCACACACTCCCTAGAGCAGAGCCCTAGAGACTATGCTAGGCCCATGAGCATAATTCACACAATACCAACATTTAAACTAATCGACCTATATTAATTCTTCAATAGTTCAATTACAAATTTTCCAATTTTCGTCTGTTTTAGCAAAATAAAATAACTAACTGGTTAACTAATGACTAGCTGCACGAACTCCACATCCCTTCCATTCGAGTGTATGCCTCCTGTGACTTTGAGGAAAAAGTAAGAAGAATATGAACTTTGTCCAGCCTAGTAAGAATCCTAAACTATTACACCATAAGTAATAAAAAATAATCAATTAATAATTCCAAACGAATATTGTATCAATAGTCAAAAAACTCATAAATAATGAACACATAAGGTCTCATTATCATCTTTTCAAGAAGCATATATATACATATATATCACTAATTGTTCAATAGTAATCTTTTACATCATGTTATTCGTTTCTCATTAACTTGATTTTCAGATTTTTTATTTTTTTTTTTTCTTTCGGCTTTGGATTAACCAAGATCATGACCTAGCTCGAGACTAATACTGTATCATGTTATAGCCCATGATGGCTATCCGACCCATGTTATAGCCTGTGATGACTTTATAACCGAACTTGAGGCTAATACCACAGGTAAGCCCGTGGTGGCTTTATGACCCAGTTCGAGGCTGATACAACGTGTAAGTCCATGGTGGTTATCCAACCCACGTTATAGCATATGGTGGCTTCCCATGTGTTAGCAAGATTAGTCAAAATCATATTTTATCCGTCTGATTTGCCTGTTACTCTTGTCAAATCAATTATTACATAAACAATGATTTTTTTTTCCAAATTCAAGATATCTTTGTTCATATAATTATCTTTTCAACATTTGATGCATATAATAACCACATAAATATATTTGTACTAAAAATCATATAAAAGCATATCATCATATGCCAAACTGAAACAAATCACGATGCAATTCAACAATACAAACCAATAAATATGTATGTATGTATGTATATGTATATATATGTATATATATATATATGTATATGGTGATTCAAGTACAGAGATTCTTATCATTACCGAAGACTAACTAACACAATGATCACTGACCCACTTCAGGGTCTACAAGTGAGGGTGAAGAATACACTGATAAGAATCTTCTTGCACAGACAACTTTTTCTTTATAGAATTAAACTGGATTATCAAAAATAAGTTAAACAGCGGACTAGTAACCTAGACCACCTACTTGCATCCACTAGGGGTCCATCACCCGATTTTTCGAGTACCCGTCACTATCTACATCGTTCAACTAGAGAGAGAAAGACATCAAGAGAGAGAAAGAATGAAGAGAGAAACTAGAGAGTGAAAATAGAGAGAGAAGAGAGAAAGAGAGGAGGAGATAGGAGAAAGGAGAAGAGAGAGAAACTCTCTCTTCCGACCCTCCTCCCTTCCCTCTCGCAAGACTAAGGGGGTGGTAGCCACGGCGGCCCATCCCCACTCGATGGCGGCCACGACGGCTGCAGCCTCTGTTAGGATCTCATGCATGCCGTAGAAAAATTTCAAAAATTTTCAGATCTGCAGTGGAAGGGCATGCACAGATCCCGTTCATCGCATGAATGTATTTTAAAATTATTTGTAGATAGATTAGGATTAAATTCTTTTAAACCATTTAAAAATTAATATAAAGATCAGATCTTCACCTTGTGCGGGTAGATGGTCTCCGCAAATCTGATTTACGTGGATTTGTTGAAGGTTCGATGGAAGCCACACACGCGTCCGACCTCTACTGGTATCCACACGAAGTAATGAGTCGATCGAAGCCTTTGGATCTTCGCAGGATGCTAGCTCCCTTGCAGAGATGGCTATTGATGGCTGATATCCTCTCCCTTGAATCAACTTTTGATTGCCTTGAGAGGAGGAAGAAGAAGGAAAGATCTAGGAAGAAGAAAACAAGGCCCTTCGCAGCCTTTTCTTTTTCCTTGCGCTAGAACCAAAAAGAGGAGGAAGAAGGCCACGCCAAGGCTTCCTATTCCCCTTGTTTGCTTGCTGATCAATGGAGGAATGGGAGAGAGGTGTTCACGGCTGAAAGGAGGTGATTTTTTATCTGATTTTCGCAGCCCCTTGAAGCCCCTTTCTTATGGTGTGTGGATAGAGATGAGCTCCTAAATTTTAGGAGCTCATCTTTATCCCTTTGTGAATTCAAAATAGGAGGGGCATGGCCCCTCCTTTTTCCTTCACACCACCAGCCAAGGGAGGAGCGTAGGCCCCTCCCTCTTCTCCCATTTGGTTAGCCCCCACTTAATCTAATTAAGTGGGGAGGGTTGGGTCCAAGTGCTAGGATTTAGGCCCTGCTTGGGGGAGCTGTTGACAGTAGAGCTGTTAGAAATAGAGCTGTTGGAAGTAGAGCTGTCTGAAGTAGAGCTGTTATAAAAAGCTGTTTGCTGTTTGGTAACTACATTCGTAAAGTGCTGTGGTACTTTGTTTTGTGTTTGGTAAACAAACTGAGAAAGTACTTTTGTATGACAAAATTACCATAAAGGACATTGCATAGTATTATACAACAGAACATAATAAAACATAACATAAATTAATACATAAATATACGATATAGTATAATATTATTGTAATATAAAATAATATTATGTTGATATAGCATAATAGTAATATAATTATTAGAGTAAATTAATATTTGGTAATATAACATAATATTAAATTATTTAACATAACATATTAATGTATTATGATATAATGTAATATATATTATATTTATAGTATAATACAATAATAAAAGTATAAAATATTATAATTATTAGTATAAATTAATTTCTCATAACATAACATAATATTAAATTATTTAAAATAACATATTAATGGATGAGGTCATAGCACCGGAACATCAGACCATATTTTTGAAACTTTGATAATTGTTCCGATCCGGCCTAAGTGACAGCATTCCTTTCTATTGCGCCTAATATCTCTATTTCTGCAAATATGTCACGTGTTTCTATCCAAATCTGGATCAATACCAGCAAAAATATCTCTGAACAAGGTTAATAGGCTCTCTCTTTTGCGTCACGGGGGAGAAAGCACCCACAGTCTGGAAATATTTATATTCAATCTCCATTGTCCGTTGAACTCTGATCTTTGCCTTCCATTCATTCATCTGCCCTCTTCGCGATAAAGCTTTGCCTTACAATATAATGTAATATATTACAATATTTATAGTATAATACAATAATAAAGGTATAAAATATTATAATTATTATTATAAATTAATTTTTCATAATATAACATAATATTAAATTATTTAAAATAACATATTAATGTATTATAATGTAATGTAATATAATATAATATTTATAGTATAATACAATAATAAAGTTATAAAATATTATAATTATTAGTATAAATTAATTTTCCATAATATAACATAATATTAAATTATTTAACATAACATATTAATGTATTATGATATAATATAATATGATATTATATTTATAGTATAATACAAAAATAAAGGTATAAAATATTATAATTATTAGTATAAATTAATTTTCCATAATATAACATAATATTAAATTATTTAACATAACATATTAATATATTATGATATAATATAATATGATATTATATTTATAGTATAACACAAAAATAAAGGTATAAAATATTATAATTATTAGTATGAAATAATTTTTCATAATTTTTCATAAAATAATTTTTCGCGGTCCAGGGGCTCTTCTTCGTGGTCCATGCTCGAGGAGGACCTTAGCGTGGGCCGCGAGGTTGATGATAAAAAAAAAATAATAGATTGATTTTGGAAGGTATGGAAAAGGATTAAAATTTTTTTCTTCTAAAATGTGGTTCAAGAGATACATACAAAAATTGAAAAGAAAAATACCTTTTCTTATGGAAGGGAGTCTGACGGCTAGGGTTCTTGGCTCCAACAGATTTTTAGGTTTATAAAGGGACAAACTATGTAATTATGTTATTTTAATATGGGCATTTTTGTCAAAAATACAGCTTTCCAAAAAAGCTGAAATAGCTTCCTCCCAAAAACTCCAAATTGGAGCTTCCTTCCAAAAGCTATTTTCAGCTTCCCGCAAAAGCTGAAACAGCTTTTTGAAAAATTTACCAAACATAGTTTTTCATCTAAAAGTACTTTTGGAGGGCCAGAAAGTGCTTTCTGGCCCTCCAAAAGCTCCCCCAAACAGGGCCTTAATCCTATTCAAAATAGGATTTGCACCCATTTCAATTTTCTTCAAATTCTAATCTAATTAGGATTTAATTGAACTATGACTCAATTGAACTCTACAATCCTAATCCAATTAGGAGTCTTTTAATTAATTAGATTAAAATTAAAATTAATTAGAATTTAAGAAAATTCTAATCTAATTAGGACTTATTAAATTTCAGCCCTAAGACAATTAGGACTTTAGAAATCCTACTTCAAATAGGACTCTAATTTAATTTGAAATCCTAATCCAATTAGGACTCCAAGGATCCTACTCCAAGTAGGACTTATGATCAAGTCTAATTAATTAAATCTAATTAATTAAATTAAATTGCAATCCGATTGCAATTATTCCTTTTCCAACTCACTAACTCTTAGCGAATTAACCAATTATCAATCAAATTGATTATTTGTGATTTCTAATCATAATTCAACCATCGGATCGGTCAATACTTCTAATGTGTGTGACCCCATAGGTTCTATTCTGACTGGTAGTGAGATATATTGCGATCTCTATCATAATATCATTGAAAACTCTTTTCAATGGGTTGAAACAATTCCAACTCAACTCATCAGGGATCATCGACCATCAAGATGGTCTCTATGAGTCTCACCATCCACCAGTGACACCTAGCGGTATGTAGTGGCAACCCAGTAGAATGGAATGATGAACCTCTAGGTGCAGTTATCGTATGATACAGTCCTTCTATCGTAGATCCCTACAGAACGGAGGTCATGGATAACTCGTCAAACCCCGTCGTCTGTCATATGTCTAGATTTATTCGACTTGAGTTCGAGAGTGGAAAACTCTTTTTCCACTATATATACTGCCCTGGCCAAGGTCTTAGAACTCAGTCTTATAAATCACATAGGATCACTCCTCATCTATCAAGATCGATAGATTTCATGTAGGTGCATACCCTACTCCTACACTAAACCTACTGCAGCCAATCTACACTATAAGGACCCATATGACTAGAGACCATGTATATGTGTAGTCAAACTACAATAACCTCACTGTGAGTAGCCGAATCACTGCAGGTCAAAGGACCAGTCACACTACTGCAACATCAAGCAAGTCACTAACGAGTGGATAGACATCCAAGTGACTTCTTGTCTTGGTCACGCTCAGTACCCTTGTTCTCTAATAAGCACCTACACTATCACTTCAGTATCTCTACACTGTGAACTCGAGTCTCATCCATCCATAAGGAAAGCGATCTGTGCACTGATTTTATCGGATCGATCACCGTCCTCGTGATGATCCATTGATCAAGAGCATTTAGAAATTAATCACCAATGATACATGGCTCAAATTTTCAACTCTTGAGAATATGTATTATCATCTTATTAATTTCTTGGACGATTCACAGACACATAAACAATATGAATGAAAAAGATGCCCATTTATTATTCAATACTAATAAATTCAAGTACAAAACAATGTCCTAGAATTAATAATGTGTCAGCCAGATTGGCTTCTCGGGCATATATCTAACAGCCTCGGCCAACTGGCTGCCAGCAATGGCGAAATAGGGCGATGAAGACCGAAACAGAGGTACCTATTTTGGATGCAAATTCGGCAATTGCCGGCTCAAATTAAAGCAAAACAAAATTCAAAACATAGTTAGAAGAAGAAGGAGGGCTCTTACCTTGTTCCCGTGAAGATCTGGCGATGTTTCCAGTGAGGAATCGAGGGAAGAACTTGGAGAGAAACACTTAAATCGGAGGATTTCTAGCTTATTTTTCGATGGATCTCAAGGAGGATGGGGGATTTTAAATAGGCAAGACTTCTAGTTCGATTCACCTTGAATCGCCGGAATCGGCAAGAAGAAGACTCCGGCCGGAAGTCATCTTCCTTATTTCCTCACGGGCCGCGCACGTGAGGTATCATGGGTTGTGGGCCTAGCCACTCCGGGCCGGCCCATGATCTAGTAGGTTGGCATGACATTTTGGGTCAGGCTTGGCTGCTCTGAGCCGGCCCAGAAGCTCAAAAAAAATTGTTTATTATAAGAATAGAGAAGCTGGTGTGTGCGTGAGTGAGAGCCAGTGTGAGGGAGAGACTGACTTTGCTAATTCTCTCAATTTGTATACAGACTGATACGTGGGATATATATTTTATTATTACTATTATTTATGAATCGAATATATTATACCATACGTGACTAGATATATCTCTGAGAATCAGGATGTAAACTATTAAAAAAATAAACAGGCTGTATACTTTATAAAAAATGAAAACGGGGGACCTACCAATGTTCGCACTCGCTTCCGCGCACACCTGCTTTCGGAGAGCAATGCATGGGTTTTACGCCTTGCGTGCCGCACAAGTCGGCGGGTGGTACGATGGACCCATCCATCTGGAGATTCTGTCGGACGCCAACTTTGTCTGTTATTATAACTTCTTCGCTCGCAAAATCTAACTCCACAACTCTGGCCGACACAGCAATGGCACGATAGTGTCCGGGTTTAATTTTATGTCTTTTTAATTTTTATTTTTTTATATACATATCTCTCTAAATATTAAAATTTTTATAAAATATTTTTTTTAAAATTAATATATATATATATCCTTATAAAATATTTATTTTGCATGTATATCTTTCATTTTTCTTTTTTCTTGCATATATATCCATCCCATTTAACGTCGTTAAAAAATTAACGGTTTAAAATTTAAAATGACTGAAATATCCTTAATAGGTAGATATGCAAAAAAAAATCTAATTTTATTTTTTTTATTTCAACTCATTTTAGTTTTCAGTGAAATCTGTTAACCTGTTACCCACTTTAGAAATAAAAAGATACTTTCATAATTTTAATTAAAATTTAATTTAAATAAGTATAATTTTGGCTAATTATGTTAGCTGAATTGTTATGTCAAAAGTATTTATACAAAAATAGTATTTTGTGAAGGCAGGCAAGTAAATATCAATTTGGAGGGCATTCGTGCAAATTTTAATATTTAGAAGGGTATTTATGCAAAAATCTAAGAATTTTTTTTGCATATATACCTTCCTAAGTATATTAAATTGTACGAATACCCTTCAAAATTGCTATTTCATGTATACCCTTATGAACGTTTTTTTTTTTGGTATGTTTACCCATTAATGGTATTTTCGTTATTTTAATTTTAAACTGCTAACTTTTTAATGGCATTAGATGACATGGGTATACATACAAAACAAGTAATTGATGAGGGTATACATGTAAATATTAATTTTAGAAGGGTATTCACGTAAATTTCAATATTTAGGAGGGTATGTACGCAAAAAAATTTCTTTTTTTTTTTGTGGATAGTTAACGGCTATTATAACA
This sequence comes from Phoenix dactylifera, assembly GCF_009389715.1. Classification (NCBI taxonomy): domain Eukaryota; kingdom Viridiplantae; phylum Streptophyta; class Magnoliopsida; order Arecales; family Arecaceae; genus Phoenix; species Phoenix dactylifera. Next base: position 42,072 of record NW_024068764.1, read on the forward strand.
GTTCGAACCTGGTTTAACACAAAATGATGGCCATCATATATATTTCTAAAGTTTTTAAGACAGAATAATACTTTTCAATTTTTTTAGCATTTTTTTCCTCTAAAAGACTAGAAGAATTATCCCTTTAAAAAATCTTTAAAGAACCCCTTCAATGTAGTCCCATCCCAATGAAAATCTCACCATGTACTAATGCTTCACAACAGCTCCAACATGAAGGTTCAACCATACTAGCTGATGTGGATGTTCTTTTCAATCCATTTCAACATTAAGCTTTTCCACAAGTTCAGAAGAGACTACATTCTCCGTTTTGTCACCATCGATAATAAGCCCACACAACTTCCCTTGACAAATCTGAATATATTCTCTCCCATAATTGATACTTTTCCATATAACTCATGTCCTTCAGTTTGCTTTCAAATACCTTGCAGGGCAACTTGGGAGTAGTCAGGCTCACTTTAGGATGACCTCTTCATGATGTGCGGTCACGGATCCTTCCTCTATTTAATTTTTCTTCTATTTTCTCGAATCATGGGCTAATAAGTTCTTGGAGTCTTATCTTCAGCCCTGAACAATTTTGAGATGCCAAGATGCCGTTAGTCTCATTGGTGCCTGTCCTGGTGGCTAATTCAAAGAACTTTTTAGCATAGACTGTGACTGTTGGTGTGGTCCCTCCTCATGGGACCCACATCGTTTGGGACAGTTTCAAACTGGTTGGCGTGGGGATGAGGCCATTGTCAAAAGAAAAAAGAAAAAAGTTTTACATTGTTAGATGCTCTCATGTTAATTTTATTTAAATTTAATTAAAATTTTAGTATATTATTTTTAATATTGAGAGCTACATATTAAACAGTTTGGATCTTTAAAAAGATTTTTTTTTTGATTATTTCGAGTATCAATACTTTGTAAGATACATCATCTATTTTGCTGCTTATTATTGAAATCCATCTTATTGGTGAAGAATGTTCTTGTTGTGGAAGCCAAGATTAAATCTTGTCGATGTTTATGCAGCCTCTAGTTGAATTAGGAAGGATCTATTATAGTCTCATTATTCTAAATAGTAAAATTTTTTAGCTCGATTAGGTTCCATAGTTTTTTTTCTTTTTATCGAAGGATTTTTCATATTAAAAAAATTATATTGTCTCTTATTTATGGATTGCTTGATTATTTTACTTGTTAATTGCTTGAGTAGATGGTAGAGATTATTGTTGATTGTTGAGTGATATCCCATTTAATTATACAAAGAGGGAAAAGAAGTTTGCGGCATCATTATTTCTTGATTGCATTTTTCCAACAAAGTGGTATCAGAGCAGGTTGCTAGTGGTTGAATTTTCCTTGTGTTGATTAAATGAAAAAACATTCATGTGGCAATATGGTTAAACTCATATATTTCAATTATTTAATTTGGAAGTCCCAAATGGAAAATTTACTAATTTGCAAAAAAATTGTTTGATTCTATTGAATGAGATAGTGCCAAACTAAGTGACAAAACTTGAAAAGAGTGGGAGAAAATGAATAAGAAGATGGTTGGATTAATCAGATAGTGGATAGATAATAGTGTTTTTAATCATATTGCTATGGAGACTAATTTTCAAAGTTTATGAAAGAAATTAGAGTCTCTATGAGCAGAAGATTGCAAATAACAAGACATTCATGATTAAAAAGCTTGTGAATATGAAGTATAAGAAAGGAAGTTCAGTGGCCGAGCATTTGAGTAGATTTCAGAATGTGGTAAATCAACCAAATACTATGAAAATGATATTAGATGATGAGTTGCAAATATTATTGTTGCTCAGCTTCTCACCTGATAGTTGGAAAATTCTAGTTGTATCACTTAGTAATTCAGCTCCTAACGGTGTGGTAACATTGAGAATGGTAAAAAATAGTATATTGAAAGAGAAGACCGAAAGAAGAGAATATGGTGTGACTGTACAATCAGAGGCATTGGTTACAGAAAGGCGAAGGAGGAGTAAAACTAGAATCTTGCAAAATTCTAACAATCATGATAAGTCAAAAAGAATGTCCAAGTTCAAAAAAAAGATCAATATTTTTATTGTGGCAAGCCAGGGCACATGAAAAGAAAGTGCAGAAAATTTAAAAAGGAGCAATCAAGAAAAAGAGGTAAAGAAAAGAAGGAAGAAAATGATATAACAACAATTGCATCTAATGGTGATGTCGGTATTATTTGTGATGATGCTTGTGTAAACCTTACAGGCCAGCATTTTACTTAAATTGTTGACCCAGATGCCTCTTTTCATGTTACTTCTTGGTGGGACTTCTTCACATCCTACACTAGTGGTGATTTTGGCAGTATCATGATGTAAAATATATGCTTTATTGTGACAGTCAAAGTGCCATCCATCTCTCAAAAAATTCAACATTTCATTTGAGATCCAAGCACATTGATGTGATATATCATTAAATTCAGGATGCTTTGGAGATAAAGTTACTGTGTCTTGGAAAAACCTATACTGATGATAATGGGTCAGATATCATGACTAAAACTTTGTCCATGAAAAAAATTGTTGCTTGTAGAGAGAAAATGGGCTTGGTGGAACCTCCTACATAACTCGGGAGGGGGAGATTTGTTGGTGTGGTCCCTCCTCATGTGGGACCCATATCATTTGAAATTTAAAAAAAGGGGATAAGAAGGCAGTTTCAAACCACATGGCTTGGGGGTGAGATAATTGCGCGAAAACTGTGAGTCTCCAAGTCTATGAAAAGCGGTGAAAAACAGAAAACCAAAGAAGAAAAGAATGTGCTACTTTATTGGATGATCGGATGGTTGATTTTATCTAGATTTGGTTGAAATTTTAGTATATTGTTTCCAACATTGAGAGCTATAGATTGAACGGTTTGGATTTTTAGAAAGCCTTCTCTATTGATTATTTGAAGCATCAACATTTGGTGAGATCTATTCTCTATTTTGTTATTTATTGTTAAAATCCGCCTTATTGGTGAAGAATCTTCTTGTTGTGAAAGCCAAAATTAAATCTTGTTGATGTTTGTGCAGCCTCTAGTTGAACTAGAGAGGATCTATTATAATTTTACTATTTTAAATAGTGAAAATTTTTGGCTGGACTAGGTCCCATGGTTTTTTTCCTTCACATCGAAGGACTTTTCACATTAAAAAAATTGTGGTCTCTTATTTCTAGATTGCTCGATTATTTTGCTTGTTAATTGTTTGAGTAGATGATAGAGATTATTGTTGCTTGGTGAGTGTTATCCCATTTAATTATATAAATAGAAAAAAGAAATTTGTGGCATCATTATTTTTTGATTGCATTTTTTCAACAATGACAGACTTCCTGTTCTGATGAAACCTAATGTATAATTTTTGGTTCCGGTCAACAAGAAGAAATCTAGTTCGTATGTGGTCTTTCATCTCCAACCAAGTTGTAGGCTCTCCTCGACCAGAGCATTGATTCTGTTGCTGGAAATTGGACCCGGGGGCGGCCGTCGGCTGAGGAGGAGGGGCTCCGGCGAACACTGACGGGCGGCGATCTGTCGGCGAGCGGTGTCCTCCGTGGGGGGGCCTGCAAAAAGCCGGTGGCCGGGGTTTCCGGCGCCGGCCCTCCGATGCTTAAGTCAGAGGGGGGCTTAGTTTTAAAAAGAAGAGAGGAGGAAGATATATTCTTGCTGAGTTTTCTGAGTCCAACCCCCTCTGGGAAGGAAGGGTCCCATTTTTATAGGGGGTCGGATTACCTGTGATGTGATAGGGCGAGGTCGCCGTACGACTTAGCACATTGCTTGAGTTGGTGCGCGATCAGGTGAATTAATGCCTTGATGTCGAAGGTGAGGCCGGGATCAGAGAGTTGTCACAGCTGACTGAACGCTGCCGAGCCGATTTGCCGTGGAGGACTGAGGATCCGTAGATAACAGGAGCCATGCACATTGATTGTTGAGTGAGCCGGCGATACACATTAATTGTTGAGTGAGTCGGAGATACATATTAATTGTTGAGTGAGTCGGGGTTTTGCAGAGGTCATGCGCATTAAATGCCGGAGGCGGTGGCAGGGTATGGCCCCTGACCAGACTTTGGCAGGATGCAACCGTAGCAGGTGGGCGGCGAGGGCAGATCTCCGAGGTCGGGAGCTCTTCGGGTCAGATGTTCCGGGGTCGGGCACCGAGCTCGGTCGGCCGTCATCCGGTCCTCTGACGGCAAGGTTCTCATGCACTCAGGGGGGGGGGGGGGGAGCTGCGCTCCCCCAACAGATTCAATTCTTTGAATCAACTTCACCAAATATGAGCAACACGTTTTAATTTTACTATAGCAAGTCGAACTTTTCTTTCCTCGGTTAATACTATGAAAATAATTGATCATAATTGGCAAGCCAATCAAGAAAGCTTTCGAGATTCATACTCTATAAAAATCTGTTGCTTCAAGCTTAGTAGGGTCTGTTGTGCTCTACACTCCAAACTTTCTAAGTAGTCATAATTATACTACAATAAATTTCATCAAGAAATTGTGGACAATAAGTTGTGATCCTCATATTTTTTGTAATTTGCAACAAATTGGCAACTGGCAGCATGAAGATCTAATTTCATAATGGAAGACTGCAGAGTTACTTGCATGCAAAACCAATCCTAGCCAAGAATTCCAACTATGTATAATTGTGAGGATCCATGCGGGCGTGTGTTTAGTCCCACATCAATTATTTACCGAGAAGATTTTGAGTATTTATATAGGACTAAGAAATCCAAAAATACCTTCTAGCTAGCCATTTTGGATGAGGTCTCGAGTTGTTATAAATGATATCAGAGCGGAGCTAGCCTATGATCTATGTGGACTAGAGAATATCGGAGCACAGATTCGTTAAAATTGACCACGGGCTGATTATGGTACTTATGATTAGATTTGAATGGAACCCTTAGCCTGATGAGGATGTTAGTGCTTAAACGAAAAAAGTATGTGAGGATCCGTGCGGACGTATATTTAGTCTCACATCGGTTATTCGTTGGAAAAATATTGGATACTTATAGAGGACTAAGGAATCCAAAAAATACATTGCAGCTAGCTATTTTGGATAAGGTCCTAGATTGTTAGGATGATATTAATCTAGCCTCAAGTCTTTGACTCAAGGGATTCAATGTCCATGACTAATAGAAACTCATAACAAGATTTCGAATGATCATGTAACCTTTTCATGGGCACCTTAAACCGGTGGCAACTCATGCTAGCCTGTAAAATATCTGGAACAGAGGCAACGTGAGCTCCCAATAGGTACAAACTGAGCTGCGCATCAGTGGAGCCACTGTGGAGGCACTAAAATAGCATAGATCCACACAGTCTTGCTTCAAGCAAAAGGTTAGTCACTTTCATGGAACTGATCTACTGATTGAGGAGGATCGTATAGTATCAAACCCATCACAAAAATTGCAGCACCAATGATGAAGTATGCATTCAAGCTTGTGCCTTGTGGGATGTAAGGTAATAGCAGCGAGAGAATATAGATGCAGGACACTAAGGGCTCGTTTGGTTCGCAGGAAAAGGAGAGGGGAAAGTGTGGTCAACGGAAAAGTAATGAAATGCCTCTTGTTTGGTTGGAGTTTTCAAAGGAGAGAGATGGGAAAGTTGTATTTCCATGGGAATATGATTCCCATATTTCATGGGAAAGTCTTTCCCATGAGAAACATGGGAAAGTTACTTTCCCATGAGGTGGGAATCACTCCTTTTTTATTTTTTCCCAAAAAGACCCTTCAACATTAAAGAAGCATTAAAGAGGCATTAAAGAACTAATTTTTATTAAGGGCATAATAGGAATTATACATAACTTTCCTAGGAAAGTAGATGGTCAACCAAACATAAGCACTTTGGAAATTTGTCACTTTCCCATGGTTAACCAAACATGCCAAAAGTACTTTTCTAGGTATCCTCTTCCTAGGAATCTGATTCTCAGGAATCATATTCCTAGGAGGGAAAATACTTCCCGCGAACCAAACGAGCCCTAAGAGGAAAACAAAACCAACCTTTTAGTCCAAGAAAGGAACTTGTTTTTTGATAGCATATCATGCCATTCAAAAAAGCCAATTCCAGTGTTTCATGTCTCGTATTTGTCTATGCAATAAGCAACCTGTTGGAGTTTTTTCTTCTTTATTTGAAAATATTTTAATTAAAAAAAACCAACCCTACCCTCTAAATTTTAAATTTTAGTTGGTTCTAATATTTTAAAATATTTTATTTATATATTTTATATTTTCTTACACTTCTCTTCATATGTGGGCCGGACTTTTCTTTAATGGGTAAGCCCAATATGTAAAATTTTTTTAATAATAGGGTTAAAGAGTGGGGAGACAGTGTTCGAACTCAAGACGTCTTCTTTGATACCATGTTGAAATCACTACTTGTCCCAAAAGCTCAAGTTGATAGGATGAGGTAGATTTATTTATATATTTTATATTTTTTACATTTTACTTAAATAAAATTTTGGATGCTTTGGGGAAGTACGCTAGTAACCGTGCACACACGCTGCGGCCAAAACAATTGCATCAATCTCTTGATTTCTTTTTATAATTTTTTTAAAATATTACTTTAAAAATATAAAAAATTCAATATAGCAATTTCTAGGTGTCCTTCCCCGAACACAATCCCCATATAAGAATATTCGTTTCATTTGAAAGTTTCATTCTTCTACAGGTGATGCACTTCACTTCTTTGGGTGACACGCACACAAACCTATAGCCTTTTTCAGCAAATTGGCTTTAGAAACCGGCAACGAGTGCATTTTTGTTCTTAGCGTATCAAATGTGTGCTTTGTGTCTGTGTGAGTGTGTTTGGAGGCAACAATGTAGTTCCTTCACAACCCGAACAACAATGTTAACAATCCGAGCCAGATAAATTTATCAAAAAAAGAAAAGGATGTCAACTAATAAATAATATAATAAATTTATTTATAATAATTAATATATGAAAATATGAATAATATTATTGATAAATAATAAATATAATTCTTATATTAAAATATTTATTAGTAAATATTAATTATTAATAAATAATTAACAAACATTTATTAATTATTAATAAATAAATCATGGAATTTATTAATAATAAGTATATTTATTTATTGATAAATAAATTTATAAAATTTATAATTAATATTTATTTATATACCAAAGAAATACTAAAATTTATTTATAATAAGATATATATTTTTTAGTATATGTACATTTAATTTAAAAATATTTATTAACTTATGTAAATATATTTTAATATTTAAAATAGTCAATATTGACCGCTTTTATGTAAGTAGACCATAGATAGCTAATAAATAGATTTAACAAAAAAATATCATTACTTAAATTATTTATTCAAAAATATTGTTGAAAATTTGGTAATATTTCTTAGAGCATTACCTCCAACTAAATATAATAATTATTTTATGGTGCTATTTTTTAGAGTAATTCTTCCATTAATCAAACATGTTAAAAATTATTTTCCTTCGCATTTATTTGCAAAGATAAATGATTTTCAAAAAATTCAAAGATTACAGGATCTGACATACTCAAATCGAACGAACCCTAAAGATCTAATCGACAGTCAGAAATTATCTTTAAAAAAAATATAATCGTTCTTTTTCTTAAAAAAATTGTTGAATTATTTTTTTTCTTAACGACACCATTAAATACTACAACTATCTACATTTTGTGTTTCCATTATTTTTCTTTAACAAAGCTGTTTGCTATGCCATTGATTTCTCACTTTCTCATTCCATTGAGAACATCAGTGCAGAAGCTAAGCAGGTTAAATCTGTTATACAGCTAAACAAGTTGACTTGATCTACTTATTAAATAAGTTAAGCAGGTTGGATCAAATTATTTGCTTATTAAACATAATAAATTTAAATTTTAAATGTTATCTATTTAATAAATAGAGCAGATTGAAATTTGGGATTTTCTGATTCAACTTTTTCACCCATATAGGATATAGCAGAGGCTGAAGATATCTGAATAGTATCTTGAAACTAACCTTTTGGGATGAGGCGTTGTTACAATTTATATGATAAATATGTAGGCCAACATTTTTATAGGCGTATATAAAAGCATACTTATACGCAAAGTCTGGAAAAAAAAGTTATTTATTAACTCGTAAAATATCAATTAAACGACCTCGTTCGAAACCGCTCTAACTATAAACGTCGGCCTCCGCTTTCCCCTTTCTTTCGGTATCATCTTTGTTAGAGCTCCGATCGGGATCTTCTTCTTCTCGAGGTATCAATCTCCCCCTGATTGTCTTACTCGCAGAAGCATTGATTCATCGAAGATCCGAGCTTCGAACAATCTTTTCTTTCTTCGATGCTCTCTTACATTTGCCTTCATCCAGATCTGCGAGCATTCTTCTTCTTATATACCGAATCTTGTTTTCAAGTTATCTTTTTGTTTATCTCCATTTCTTTCTCAACGATTTGATCAGTTCTATAACAATAAGCATGAGATTTATTATGCTGAAGGACAGAACAAGAGGAATGGTTTTTTTTTTTAACTCTTTTGGATCCAAACCGCATAAATTTCCAAGAAAAAGAGGGTTTATTGTAGCAGGTTAAGAATCTAGCAGTGGATGGAATATTCATGAATTTTGATGAATGAATTGGGTGGAAAATGGTTCATTTTATGTCATGTTATGTCTTTGAGGAACTCGGAAAAATGTGATTAGATTAATGCTAAGTCATTCAATGCCTGTCATTAGTAACTACGGTGGATGGCAGGAATACAGGATTTCTGTTCTGGCTTTTTTATGAATTATTGCATCTTGATTGTACCGTCTGAATCCCTGGGTGAACAGTCGATGCTCCGCGCATTTAGAAAGAAAAATACTTACCTGCATGTTTGTCCCTCTTGATGATAAGGTTTAAGGAGACTTCTGGTTATGTAGAAAGAATTTCTGCAGCTAAGGGCTGTCGACAGATATCCTGTTGGCATAGGCAGGAGGATGGATCACCTAATTATCCATTTAGTATTTTATTTACCTTTCAAAGGCATATATGTGTGGAGTGGTCTCCGGTCAATGTTGAAGAAGCTTCACCATTGAAATGCAAAGATGGTAAGATCTATGCCACTAATGAGATATGTATATGTGGCTAATTGATATTGAGACTTCAAAACCATATTTGATGAACTCATTGGTTTCACTCAAACCTTACATTGGAGCAAATTATTAAAAGAACATTGATGCAGTCATTCCATTTTTAACCGATTTTTTATTTGTAATAGTAATTTTCTTCTTTGGAACCATGGTTGTTCAGTTTAAGCTAGCACAGCAGACAAGGTGTGTCACTTGAGTTGAGTCCAAGATTTGGCCAAGTCAAACAGTATATCAGGGGTTATGAATCTAAGCCAAGGTGTTGCCCAAATAGACAACCCAAGAGGGGGGGGTGAATTGGGTTTTAAAATAATTTTGCAATTAAAACGTTGTGGATGACTAATTAATACTTTACCAAGATGGTTAATTAATTGCTATGTGCTGTGAATGAAATGAGAGTAAAAGAAAGAGACAAACAATCACAAACACAAGGCTTTTATAGTGGTTCGGAGCTAACCCTTGCTCCTACGTCCACTCCTCAAGTCTCACTTGGGAATTCACTATAACCCCTTGGATTACAGCCGGTTGTTTTACAAGCTCACAACCAAACTTGTTGTTTTACGAGCTCACAACGAACTCGGTCGGTTTTCCCTGGCTCACCGACTAGAACCACCCCGATTGTTTTTCCGGGATCACAATCGAACCCTTACACGTTGGTTTTACACTCGGCTCACCAACCAACCTCTACACCCTTGATTCAATCCCCCGATTGAACCAAGCAAAGACAATATGGAAAGAATAAGAAACAAACAGAAAAACTGAGCTTCTTAAAAAGCAGATTTGCTACAATATAAACTAGAGAGAAGTTAAGAGCCCTCAAACACTTTTGAGTTGGAGTAGAGTAGGGCTTCTTGAACTTTGAGTCTCCTCTGGAATGTCTGGTCGACTTGAATGCAGGAGGAGGATTCTTTAAAATGCTGGGAAGAGGAAGTTGGATGGAGTTAATGGCGCTCTTCCTTCTTTTCGTTGAAGACAAGTATGCAGAGAATGAATGTTTGATTTCTTTGAATGGAATGGTGCTTCTCTGCCTTGCTACAGTCCTCTGTGGCTATTTAAGCCATCCCCCACGGAAACTAGCCGTTAGACACCTTTTTCTGCCCGTTCTGCACACTCTGCACAACCTGACAATATGTCCGTTGGGGGTCGGAGTCGACTCGCGCGATCAGGAGTCGACTCGGCTGTAGCGGGAGTCGACTCATGCTTTTCTGGAGTCGACTCGGCAACTGTTCCGGATTTGAATTAAAGTGGCCTCTTCGACTGGGAGTCGACTCGACTTGACCCGGAGTCGACTCGCCAACTTCTGGAGCTGACTTGGCATTTTCGGAGTCGGCTCATCCCATGAAGTCCACGGAGCCAATTTTCAACCTGGCCCACTCGAGTCGACTCGACAATCCTGGGAGTCGACTCGGCGCTCAGAGCCCGAACTCCCGATCTTCTGTCTTTTGGCTCGTCCAGTCTTGGAGTCGACTCGGACTGTTCTGGAGTCGACTCGGCTCTCAGTTTCCGAAACATGGCCTTCTGCCTTTTTGGTGTAGCGCTGCCTTGGGGTCGACTCGAGCTGTCTGGGAGTCGACTCGGCTCTTAGAGACAATAATTCGGTCTTCTGTCTTTTTGGGGTCGCGCTGTCTCGGAGTCGACTCGCGCATTGCGGGAGTCGACTCGAATCTCAGAGTCCGAAAACTGCTCTCTGACTTTTGCCTTGTGAACCACTGAGAGTCGACTCTCGCTTTCTTTGGAGTCGACCTACCAACCATCGGAGTCGACTCGCGTTCCACAGGAGTCGACTCGAATCTCAGGGTCGAAATTCGCTCTCTGACTTTTCTGTCTGTAACTCCTTAGAGTCGACTCATACTACTCCGGAGTCGACTCGGTAAACATCGGAGTCGACTCGCGCACTTCAGGAGTCGACTCGCTGACAGGTTTTGAGTTGATGCTTTCTGCTCGTCTGTCTGTTCTCAGTCGGAGTCGACTCGTAATGATCCGGAGTCGACTCGAGCCCGTGCCAGTGATTCTGATACGCTTGGAGTCGACTCGTAATACTCTGGAGTCGACTCGAGTCTCAGACTTTGGTTCAAACTGACTTCTTAACTTATCCAAAATATTATGAACCAAGTCTAGAAACACTTTAGACAAGATTTTCACTGAAACACTCAATTGAATTCATTAGTAAACAAGAGATATACTCAGATGCTTTGAGCTCATCAAAATCAAATAGGGTTATGATCAATCACTCCACACAAGGCTAGGCAAAGGTTATCATGAAAGGTCTTATTAAGATAATGGGCATAGCTAGTTTCAGGACTAGGAATCTATTAAGGTGAAGTATAGGGCTTATGATGACATTTACAATAAGTTAAACAGGAAAGGGCTCATGGTAGATTTCAATCACAATGGTTGTTGCATTAGAGGAAAAAGATTTTAATCCACTGGTTGCATAAGATTGGTTGATTCTCATGATAGGGTATATGTGCTGAGGAAGATTAGATTTCCGGGAGCTGTTGAATGAGAATGATGCTATAAGCATATAAGAGGGAAAGGTTCATTATAGAAGGGGGACAATAGAGGAAATTCAACCAATTAAATTATAACAGCAGGGGGCAGATATAACATGGGGAAAACAAAACAAAATCTTTTAGCATGTTTTGGCCCATCAGACATAGTACGGAAATTAAACAAAGATATTTAGTTGACTTCATCAAAATATGTAGTAAATGAGATAACAATGACCAGGAGATTGGCAAAACATTGAGTATATGTAAAGTGAATTGCTCAATAAACAAGGAAATAAAATCCATAAATGAATTCAAGTGTCTGGTTATTTAATTTATCCAAGCTTGAAAGGTGTGAAACAATAAATTTTGGAATTAAAGCTCCCCCTTTCATTTGGAATTATATAAGCCTTCATATCATGCAATCAATTGTTTGGCTTATATATATTTAATGATTTAGCTTTCTTAAAAATTCAGATTCTCCCCCTCAACATATGCATTCAACTTTGTTTTGATTCTCTGAATTTCCTTTTAATGCATTGCAGTTTTTGAACTGAAATTTTTGGTTTTTAGAGGGAAAATCTGTCAATTTGTTCTTGAGTAGGATTCAGCTAATCTCCGAATATCCCTTGAATAGATTCTGGAGATTACTCCATTAGGAGCCCCAACAGAGAGATAATGAGCCTCGAGGTACCAAATCCACTAAGAACAAATTATGTTTTAAATTTTGATTCTCATTTTGAGTTCTTTTATGTTGATTCCATTTACATATCTACTAAATATTTCTCCCCCTTTTTGTCATCATATCAAAAAGGAGGTAAGCAGAACAAACAATCACTTAGAGATCAAATTGCACACAATTGAAGAGAATATGTCTACTCATTGTATTGATGTGTATGTAAATACATTTTAGAATACAATACGTAAAGCAAAAAAGTACATGTCAAAATAACACAAAATGATCTAAGGCTTCCTCGAGGAGGATGCGGGTCCCCGGGGCATGCGCTCTGCAAGTAGTGTGACTGCATTGGTGACGTGCTCGAGCTGTCGGATAATGGCCGAGGTGGCCCTGCTATGTGTCGTATCGAGCTCGGTCACCGACTTCTGAAGTGTGTCCAGCTTGTCGATGAGCACATTCGCCAAGCGCTCGGCCCCCTGGGTAGTGGTGCCCATATCCTGTCGGACGTTATCGCGCATCTTCCGAGTGGTGCTCGAGACTTCGCTCATGCTATGGAACTGGGCTTGGACTAGGAACCGTACATTGTCGATCTCTTCCCGCACATGGGCCGTCATCTCAGTCACGGCTGTCAAGGAAGGGACCAACGCTGAAGATGGTACAGGAGAGGGAGCAGGCACTGAACCCCGGAGCTCCCGAAGTAGATCATCCCGCAGGTCTCTAACTATCTCCTGGCGCAACTCCCGGAGCTGCTCAGGAGCGATCCGGACCTCCATGGGCTGAGGAGCTGAGGAGGAGGGTCCGGCTGAGGTGGTAGGAGCAGAAGTGGAGGGAAAGTCAGGATAATCTGAGTCTGGCTCAGGACTAGGGGAATGTCTGGTGGTATGTGTGGAGGTGGAAGACTTCCTAACCCAGGTCCCCTCTACCTTCCGAAACCCCATCCTGTGTAGGGTCCCCGGACGCATGCGATCTGTCCATCGCAATGCGCGAGAGGGTTCCCCCTCAGGAATAGGGATCTCGGCCTCCCTAAAGATAAGGGTGAACATCATGCCATAGGGGAGGGTGAGCCTAGGTCTATCTAGTGGCTCACATAGGTATCTATATATCATCTTGGGAAAGTTTATGGGGGTATCCTGAAGAATGTAGTACATGAGGGCTAGGTCCCTCTCAGACACAAAATCGAACCGTCCGGTCTTTGGGAACAAAGACCGAGAAATGATGCTCAAGAGGAGCCGCATCTCAATTGAAAGTGAGCTGGCGGACACCTCATCTAAAGGGGACTGGGGTGGATGCCCTAGAATGGCCGTAAGGGCCTCAGTCCTATCTTCGGGGTGTGTGGGAGCCACCCCTAACTGTGGAAGGTGGAGGATTTGGGCTATGAAATCCTCGGAAATAAACAATGGGACACCGGCTACGGTTCCCTCTATTCCCCCATTCCCCCTATGGACAGTACCATAGAACTCTCTAATTAGGCTAGGGTATGTGGGGAGGTCTAGGGAACAAAAGTACTCTAAACCCTGGGCCTTAAGTCTATCTCCTATAGTGAAGCCCTCCCGGGAGAGATAGTCGAAATCGACGTATCTCCCGGTGGAGACCGCCTTCCCGGTACACGGCCTCGAGGGAACGGCCCTCGGCGGGGAACGAGCCGGAGGTTGTGGCCTCACGGGGTCGTTCCGAGCCTTGGAACGCCGCTCGGCACCGGTCGCGGAATGGGGCCTCTTCCGGCTTGGGACAGTGGCTTTGCGAGGCATGGTTGACCTAGAATGGTATGAAATCCTAATGGACGATGAAGGATCAACGGGAAAAGGACCTAGGGGCGGCCGGAGACGTTCTAGGAGTCGGCTCTAGGGTTTTGAACAGTGGCGGCGGTGAAAATAAGTGTTTTCTAAACGATGGAGTTAGGGTTAAAAAGTCGGATCCCGACTGCGAGTCGACTCCACTGAGTCGCGAGTCGACTCGACCTCGAGTCGACTCCAAAATATGCGCGAGTCGACTCTCCTTAGGCGCCTGTTGACCTCGAGTCGACTCCTTACTGTATGCGAGTCGACTCCCCCTCTGCTGCCATTGTTTTCGAGTCGACTCCCGTAAATGTGCGAGTCGACTCCCCCTTACGAGCCGACTCTGAAACTTACTCGAGTCGTCTTGAACTCTGGCACGCACCTTAAAATCATGCTATGTTTGTGCCGAATGAGGGAAAATCACTAAGTTATGATCTGATTTGATGATCATTGTAAAGAAACTCTAAATTAACCACAATCTAATCATCAAAATCAATGAACTAGTGGAAAACACCACTAGCATGGATCAATCACTCCTAATCCCCTCCTAAGCACACTAAATCTCTCTTCACTTAGGAGTTTTGTAAAAATGTCAGCTAATTGATCATCAGTACAAACAAATTGTAGTGTCACATCACCATTCAGTACATGATCTCTTATGAAGTGATATCTTATCTCAATATGTTTAGTTCTTGAATGCTGAATTGGATTCTTAGTTAGATTAATGGCACTTGTATTATCACAATTAATGGGTATTTTATCTTGTTTAATGCCATAATCTTCTAATTGTTGTTTGATCCATAAGATTTAAGCACAACAACTCCCGGCTGCAACATATTCAGCTTCAGCAGTAGATAATGCAACCGAGTTTTGTTTCTTGCTAAACCATGAGATTAAGTTTTCTCCTAGAAATTGACAAGACCCGCTGGTACTTTTTCTATCAAGTTTACATCCAGCAAAGTCTGAATCTGTGTATCCTATTAATTTTAGGCTAGATTCTTTAGAATACCATAAACCTATATTCTTAGTTCCTATTAGGTATTTAAAGATTCTCTTAACTGCAATTAGATGTGATTCCTTAGGATTAGACTGATATCTAGCACACATGCAAATACTAAACATGATATCAGGTCTACTTACAGTAAGATACAATAAAGATCCTATCATACCTCTATATAGTTTCTGATCTACAGATTTACCTGATTCATCTTGGTCTAATTTGCATGATGAGCTCATGGGGGTGCTGATTGACTTGTTCCCCTCCATATCAAACTTTTTAAGCATCTCCTTGATATATTTGGCTTGATTGATGAAGATGCCTCCTTCAGACTGTTTGATTTGAAGCTCGAGGAAGTAGTTCAGCTCTCCCATCATGCTCATCTCAAATTCACTCTGCATCAAATCAGCAAATTCTTCGCAGAGGCGATTGTTAGTAGCACCGAAAATAATATCATCAACGTAAATCTGCACTAATAACATATCTTTTTTTTGCTTTTTCAGAAATAGTGTTGTATCTACATTACCCCTAGAGAACTCATGTTCTAATAGGAATTTGCTAAGCCTCTCATACCATGCTCTAGGTGCTTGTTTCAAACCATAAAGTGCTTTGTTCAATTTATATACATGATTAGGGTATTGATGATTTTCAAAACCAGGAGGTTGTTCTACATATACCTCCTCATTAATATACCCATTTAAAAATGCACTTTTTACATTCATTTGAAATAGTTTGAAGTCCTTAGAGCATGCATATGCTAATAATAATCTAATAGCCTCAAGTCTAGCTACAGGAGCAAAGGTTTCATCAAAATCTATACCTTCTTCTTGATTATAGCCCTTTGCTACTAGTCTAGCCTTATTCCTTATGACAATTCCATTTTCATCAAGTTTATTTTTATAAATCCATTTGGTACCTATAATTGGATATTCAGAAGGTCTTTCAACTAGATTCCATACTTTGTTTCTAGTAAATTGGTTTAATTCTTCTTGCATTGCATTTATCCAATTTACATCTTTTTCAGCTTCTTCTATGCGTTTAGGCTCAAAATGTGAAACGAAAGCTAGATGATTGTTTAAGTTCCTAAGGGATGCTCTAGTCCTAATAGGTTGAGACGGATCATCTAGAATTAATTCCTTAGGATGCCCGTGAGCATACCTCCAAGCTTTAGTTAGCCCATGATCTACTATAGTCTCTTGGCTTGATGATGCATCTTCAATTAATTTTTGACTGTTATCTTGTAATGTCATCTCGTCAATCTTTTCTTCAAGAATTTCCGTATCATCATCAAAATTAACTCTCTTACTAGAAGAGATATCACTAGAATCATCGAAGACAACATGTATGGATTCTTCTATAACTAGGGTTCTTTTATTAAAGACTCTATATGCTTTACTAGTTGTAGAGTACCCTAAGAATATGCCCTCATCAGATTTAGAATCAAATTTTTCTAGATTATCTTTCCCATTATTATGAACAAAACACCTACATCCAAAGATATGAAAATAGTTTACCTTTGGTTTTCTGTTTTTCCAAAGTTCATAAGGTGTTTTCTTTATAATAGGTCTCAATAAAACTCTATTTAATATATGACAAGAAGTATTAATGGCTTCTCCCCAAAAGTACTTAGGGAGGTTACTTTCACATAACATAGTTCTAGCCATTTCCTCTAGAGTTCTGTTTTTCCTCTCCACAACTCCATTTTGTTGTGGTGTCCTAGGTGCAGAAAAATTGTGTGTTATCCCCTTTTTACTACAAAACTCATCAAATAAATGATTTTCGAATTCGGTACCATGGTCACTTCTAATAGCTATTACTGAAGTATCTCTAGCATTAGTTACTTCTTTATGAAATTTCTTGAAAACTGAAAAAGCTTGATCCTTATGAGCTAAGAACATGACCCAAGTGTATCTAGAATAATCATCTACAATAACTAGACCATATTTATTTCCATCTAGGCTTGTGGTTCTAGTTGGTCCGAATAGGTCCATGTGTAGTAGTTCTAGAGGTCTAGAGGTTGAGACACAATTTATAGATTTAAAGGAGTTCTTTGATTATTTGCCAAATTGACATGCTTCACATATTTTATTCTTTTCAAACTTTAATTTTGGCAAACCTATCACCGAATCTCTTTTAACTAGGTTAGATATTGTGTCCATGCTTGCATGACCTAACTTACGGTGCCATAACCAACTAGCATCATTGTCCTTAGTTTCATTAACAACTAAGCATGGGTTGTGTTTGGCAAGATCCTCAAGGTCTACAACATACACATTTCCACGTCTTATTCCTTTAAAAACTAAACTATTGTCATTTGGGTTTGTTACGATGCATAGTGATGGTTTAAACATAACATCATAACCTTTATCACATAATTGACTAATGCTTAATAAATTATGCTTAAGACCGTCAACATATCTAACATTATCAATAAAAGTAGAAGGGGTAATTTGTACTTTACCTATACCAATGATGTGACCTTGGTTATTGTCTCCAAAAGTCACAGCACCTCCCTTCTTAGCTTCAAGGGTGAAGAATTGATCCTTGTCACCCGTCATGTGTCTTGAACAGCCACTATCCAAGTACCAACAATTTTTGTTGACCTTGGCTGCAAGACACTCCTACACAAGCAGATCATATAATTTTAGGTACCCAAGTTTTCTTGGGTCCTTCATGGTTAGTCATGTTGGTTCCTTTTGGAACCCATACCCTTTTGATTTTTCTTTTAGTTTTTCCTTTTCTATAGTCACATACATTTGCTTTATGTCCTACAGTTCCACAACAAAAATATGTTATTTTCTTAATTTTACTTTCTCCTGCTTTAACAAAGAAGTTACTAAGAAGTTTTTACTTGTTTTTAGGTTTGTATCCTAGACCTGCTCTATTGAATACAGCTCGTTGACTATTAAGTATCATATTTAATTTTTCAGAACTATATGTAAATTTTTCAACCAAGGGTTTGTATTTCTCAAGTTCTTTAGTTAGTGTCTGTTTTTCTGCTTTTAGATCATTTAGTTCTTTTGTGATACTCTCATTTATATGTTTATAGTTTTTGGGTTCTAATGTTTCTTTGTTCAGCCTTTCATTTTCTTTAGTTAAGGTATTATTCTTTTGTATCAAGATTTGGTTGCTTGTTTTAAGTTCTACATTTTCTTTGATAAGAACATCTTTATCCTTAACTAATGAATCATACTTACGGAGATGAGTTTGGTTAGTTACTTTTAGTTCTTTGTTTTTAACGTTTATCATTTTGTATTCATCCATTAATTCATTGAAAGCATCATACAGTTCATCGAAAGTAAAATCTAAATGTGGTGCGGATGTTACCTCATTTTCATTGGCCATGAAGCAGAAGTTGGCCTTTTCTACTTGTTCCTCATCCGATGAGGATGATGATGTGTCGAAGTCCAATAGGGTGGTGACAAGGGCTTTCTTCTTCTTGTACTTGCTCCCCTTCTTTGGTAGAGGACACTCAGCTCTGATGTGTCCCGGCTTCTTGAACTCATAGCATCCAATCCCCTCATTTTCCCTTTCCTTACCTTTATCCTTCCGATAGGAATTTGAGGGGCCTCTCCTCTGATGAAAGGTCTTCTTTTGATTGATGAATCTTCTGAATTTGCGCACGAGAAGAGCCTCATCATCGTCTCCCTCATGATTCTCTTCTTCACTGCTGCTACTGCAAGACAAGTCTTTGTTAGATGATGTAGATTTAAGAGCTATTACCTTTTTCTTATGGGAGGACTCTTCTTCGCTGTGCTGCTTCATTGTCAGCTCGTGCGTCATTAGGGATCCAAGAAGCTCTTCAAGTGGAAGTTTGTTCAAGTCCTTAGCTTCTTGGATTGCCGTCACCTTGGCTTCCCATGACCTTGGTAAGCAGCGAAGAATTTTCCTGACAAGATCACTGTTAGTATAGTTTTTGCCAAGGTTTTTTAGGCCATTGACAATGTCAGTGAATCTAGTGAACATGCAAGTGATTGTTTCATTAGGATCCATTTTAAATAGTTCATACTTATGAACCAATATATTTATTTTGGATTCTTTGACTTGATTCGTGCCCTCATGGGTCACTTCAAGTCTATCCCAAATCTCTTTTGCAGAATTGCAAGTAGAGACCCTATTGAATTCATTCCTATCTAATGCACAGTAAAGCACATTTATTGCTTTGGCATTGAGTTGTGCTTTCCTAAAGTCATGGTCATCCCAATCCTTTTCTAGTTTGGGTACATTGACACCCTCTACATAGATGGATGGGATGTATGGTCCATTCACTATGATGGTCCACATCTCATAATCTTAGGCTTGGATAAATATCCTCATCCTAGCCTTCCAATATGAGTAATCGGATCCATTAAAGAATGGGGGTCTTTGGGTGGACTGACCCTCGATGTGGGAAGATCCAAATGGGGTTGTCATTTTGATCTTTGACTCTTAGGGTAGAAGAGTTTAGGCTCTGATACCACTTGTTGCCCAGATAGACAACCCAAGAGGGGGGGTGAATTGGGTTTTAAAATAATTTTGCAATTAAAACGTTGTGGATGACTAATTAATGCTTTACCAAGATGGTTAATTAATTGCTATGTGCTGTGAATGAAATGAGAGTAAAAGAAAGAGACAAACAATCACAAACACAAGGCTTTTATAGTGGTTCGGAGCTAACCCTTGCTCCTACGTCCACTCCTCAAGTCTCACTTGGGAATTCACTATAACCCCTTGGATTACAGCCGGTTGTTTTATAAGCTCACAACCAAACTTGTTGTTTTACGAGCTCACAACGAACTCGGTCGGTTTTTCCTGGCTCACCGACTAGAACCACCCCGATTGTTTTTCCGGGATCACAATCGAACCCTTACACGTTGGTTTTACACTCGGCTCACCAACCAACCTCTACACCCTTGATTCAATCCCTCGATTGAACCAAGTAAAGATAATATGGAAAGAATAAGAAACAAACAGAAAAACTGAGCTTCTTAAAAAGCAGATTTGCTACAATATAAACTAGAGAGAAGTTAAAAGCCCTCAAACACTTTTGAGTTGGAGTAGAGTAGGGCTTCTTGAACTTTGAGTCTCCTCTGGAATGTCTGGTCGACTTGAATGCAGGAGGAGGCTTCTTTAAAATGCTGGAAAGAGGAAGTTGGATGGAGTTAATGGCGCTCTTCCTTCTTTTCGTTGAAGACAAGTATGCAGAGAATGAATGCTTGATTTCTTTGAATGGAATGGTGCTTCTCTGCCTTGCTACAGTCCTCTGTGGCTATTTAAGCCATCCCCCACGGAAACTAGCCGTTAGACACCTTTTTCTGCCCGTTCTGCACACTCTGCACAACCTGACAATATGTCCGTTGGGGGTCGGAGTCGACTCGCGCGATCAGGAGTCGACTCGGCTGTAGCGGGAGTCGACTCATGCTTTTCTGGAGTCGACTCGGCAACTGTTCCGGATTTGAATTAAAGTGGCCTCTTCGACTGGGAGTCGACTCGACTTGACCCGGAGTCGACTCGCCAACTTCTGGAGCTGACTTGGCATTTTCGGAGTCGGCTCATCCCATGAAGTCCACGGAGCCAATTTTCAACCTGGCCCACTCGAGTCGACTCGACAATCCTGGGAGTCGACTCGGCGCTCAGAGCCCGAACTCCCGATCTTCTGTCTTTTGGCTCGTCCAGTCTTGGAGTCGACTCGGACTGTTCTGGAGTCGACTCGGCTCTCAGTTTCCGAAACATGGCCTTCTGCCTTTTTGGTGTAGCGCTGCCTTGGGGTCGACTCGAGCTGTCTGGGAGTCGACTCGGCTCTTAGAGACAATAATTCGGTCTTCTGTCTTTTTGGGGTCGCGCTGTCTCGGAGTCGACTCGCGCATTGCGGGAGTCGACTCGAATCTCAGAGTCCGAAAACTGCTCTCTGACTTTTGCCTTGTGAACCACTGAGAGTCGACTCTCGCTTTCTTTGGAGTCGACCTACCAACCATCGGAGTCGACTCGCGTTCCACAGGAGTCGACTCGAATCTCAGGGTCGAAATTCGCTCTCTGACTTTTCTGTCTGTAACTCCTTAGAGTCGACTCATACTACTCCGGAGTCGACTCGGTAAACATCGGAGTTGACTCGCGCACTTCAGGAGTCGACTCGCTGACAGGTTTTGAGTTGATGCTTTCTGCTCGTCTGTCTGTTCTCAGTCGGAGTCGACTCGTAATGATCCGGAGTCGACTCGAGCCCGTGCCAGTGATTCTGATACGCTTGGAGTCGACTCGTAATACTCTGGAGTCGACTCGAGTCTCAGACTTTGGTTCAAACTGACTTCTTAACTTATCCAAAATATTATGAACCAAGTCTAGAAACACTTTAGACAAGATTTTCACTGAAACACTCAATTGAATTCATTAGTAAACAAGAGATATACTCAGATGCTTTGAGCTCATCAAAATCAAATAGGGTTATGATCAATCACTCCACACAAGGCTAGGCAAAGGTTATCATGAAAGGTCTTATTAAGATAATGGGCATAGCTAGTTTCAGGACTAGGAATCTATTAAGGTGAAGTATAGGGCTTATGATGACATTTACAATAAGTTAAACAGGAAAGGGCTCATGGTAGATTTCAATCACAATGGTTGTTGCATTAGAGGAAAAAGATTTTAATCCACTGGTTGCATAAGATTGGTTGATTCTCATGATAGGGTATATGTGCTGAGGAAGATTAGATTTCCGGGAGCTGTTGAATGAGAATGATGCTATAAGCATATAAGAGGGAAAGGTTCATTATAGAAGGGGGACAATAGAGGAAATTCAACCAATTAAATTATAACAGCAGGGGGCAGATATAACATGGGGAAAACAAAACAAAATCTTTTAGCATGTTTTGGCCCATCAGACATAGTACGGAAATTAAACAAAGATATTTAGTTGACTTCATCAAAATATGTAGTAAATGAGATAACAATGACCAGGAGATTGGCAAATAAATGGAGGGAAAGTAGGGCTAGTAATGAAAGCTGAGCTGAATATTGGGCTGTTTTAGCTTCACTCTAATGCTAAGAGTGTGCTCAATCCTGGCTAGGCTTTAGACAAGCTTATACATATATGTGCATGTCTAATTAATAAGATGAGCATAAAATGCGGCTTAGGTTCCTCTATTGTGATCAAACAAGCATGGTAATCTGATTTCCAAGCCAAGCCATGCTAAGAGAGCTAGCTAAGAAATGCAGTTTATTACCAAGGATTTACTAAAGTCGTATGATTAATTCATTTTTCTTTTCTTTTCAAGCTATAGAAAAATTTCCATAAGAAAATTAATACAGGTAACAAGGACTTATAAAAGCATTTTAATGGAACAATGAGTAAAGATGAAAACCTGTATATGGTTTTTCTAATATAGGAAAAGCTTATAATAGATGACCAAGAGAGATTACTTGGTGGGTAGGAGAAATAAGGAATCTCAATTGGTTATACTAGCTACATAAAACATGTATACAATAACTCTTGTGTGTTCTGTACTGCTTGTCAGCATGCTTGATGCATGAGTATTTGGTGGTGATGGGCTAACAATAGGAGTTGGCTTATGGCAGCTACCTCTTAACATTATTCTAAATCAACTTTGTGTCAATATTTGAGAGGGTGCTACTTGGTGCATGTTAGTCCTAGAACCGGTTCCAGCCCCTTACCAGCCGGAACCCATATAGAACTGGCCGGAACCGGTTACTTACCGACCAAAACCAGCCGGTAAGTGCCCGAACCGGCCGGAACTAGTCGGTTCGGTGCAGACTCGGTGCGAACTAGCTGGCTCATACTGAGCCATTCTGGTTCCAAGCCCGGTTGATACTGTAGCAGTGTACTTGATGCTTTTTAAAGCATTAGATGTGTGTTGGGAAGGCTAATGCACAATTCTTCCTACACTCGGTCGCTTCCTCTTCCCAAACTCCAAAAATAACACCGATTCAGGCTATCAGAAGAAAGATCTAAGGCTAAATAAGGTGTGCTTTCTCTCTCTTACCCATTTCCTCCTTTTTTTTAGGGGGGCTTGAAAAAATAGCACAAAAATTGCTCAAAAATAAAGGAAGATCATAGCAAAATTTTTGATTTAGGCTTATTTTTTTTATACGTTGTAGATCTATGGACAATCTACATACTTACCTAAAAATTTTTAGTTTTTGGATTATATATAATTTTTAAAAATTAAAAAAATTATTTTTAGATTAAAAATATATTTTTTTAAATAAATAGAAATTAAAAAATTGTAAATTCAGAAACATATTTAGGGGCATGCAAGTTACTCTCCATAAAAATTTGGTATCCATTTATTTAAGTTTTGATGTGATCATGTGCACAGTGGTCTAAGCCTAAATTTAGAAAAAATTAAGAAATAAGTAGCCTTTGATGCATGCCCGAGGGCCTAGAAAAATATATGCAGCATTTATTGTTGGGTTCTACATGGATCTACAGGAGCCGAAGCTTGATAAGCGAGGATCGCCTTCACGACCGCCAGTTTCGTAGCCAGCGAGGCTAGGGTCAATACAAAGCAATGGCTGAGCGCAATATTCCATGCATTCTTTCAGTTGATCAGCCATAGCCACAGAAGAGTTTGTTATCACATGACTCCTTGTCCGAGACATCCTTTCAAGAGATATGATCGAGAGATGCTTAGACGAGGCCACTGCGCTACCCAGTCGACTCGGTCAGAAGGGTGACATACATCCTTCCAACATAGCCAGACAGAGAGGGGCACGAAAGGTAAGAAGCTCAGCACACATAAAAAAAATAAAAGGCACCTGCAACTCTAATGGAGAGTGTTGAGGAGGAGTCAGTAAACTCAGATTCAGAAACCAGGAGCAGCAGTAATGACAATTCTGGTGGTCATAAATCTACCGGCCAGAGAGAGAATGGAGGATAGGACACCATTGTTTATGAGACATATCCATAGGGTGGTCTTCAATTCACCGGTGAGTTTCAGTTTATGCATACCACAGAGGATAGGAACCACGGTGCACGATCTGGTAGAGTCTGCGGGGATATGATTGCATATAGGAGATGGGCTCCTCGAGGTTATTCAGGAGGACACGATGTAGTTGGAGATAACTTCGCACGTAGAGTAGGATCCATAGATATATCGGGTTCTGAGTCGTATACTAGATCCTATTATCCACAGTCACATGTAGTCTATGATTCATACGGATACGGATTTGGATATGGTGCGTCTGAGGCATCTTCCGGTGGCTACTTCCCTATGCAGCTCGGAGCATCTTACGAGTCGGATTTTGCTGTCGACATATTCGGATAGACCCCTCCACAGCTGTATTATCAGCTAGAGGATATCTCTCAGAGCTAGAGCTTCAACAAAAAATCCAAGAGTACTTATAACTCGACGTGCGTTCCTTTTGGGATGAACGTACAAGACTACAACGCCGCTTGGTTACCAGGATGGGCTGATGTGCCTTCTGACTATGCCGATGATCCGAATATTTATGAGAGGCATTACCACTCGACCCGATTTTAGATATCAGTATGTATGTTGGACTTTAAATATATGTAATTGACTGCATTATTTTTAAATTTTTACGTCACTAGATTTGAGGATATTTTATGTTGTCCATTTTATCATTTGTATCATTTTAAAGCAATAAGATGCATCATCTAGGTTAAACCGGAATCATAGAAACATCAAACAAATATCAAAAAGAAAATTAAATTAGACTTAAATTCATAGAAAAAGTTTGAAAAGAGTGATTACCAATTAATTTTTTTTTAAAAACTCCAAAAAAAATACCGATTCCGTACAGGTCTGAACCGGTGCCGAACTGTATCGGGCGCCGACCGGTATGGATCCCGGTGGTGGTTCGGTGGACCTTGGTTCAGATAAATGTGTGGTAACTTAATAGCTGTAAATTTGTGAATGGTCACATTAGAGAATGACTGGAATAGATAGACTTAAAGGTGAGGAAAATCATTTGAGATGGTTTGAACAGGGCCAATGTAGAAATCGATGGCAAGGTGCGATTTGTGTAACCTACTCCAAATTGATGTAACAATGCCTATTTCCCATGTTTTATATGTTTATTAGTTATGTTGGTAAGCAAAAGGCAGGCTGTTTTATCTACCATAAGGACCTTGCAACGCATGCATGTTCAGTTTCTATGGAACTTAGTGCTTGAGCATCATTATATTTGTTATTCATATATAACAAAAATTACATTGTTGTTGTTAAGATACAATATTCATAGGCAAGGTGTACAAGCGAAATAAATTCAACCTTCTCATTGATTGGATGCTATGCCTTCTTTTGTAGTTATAACTTGTATACCTGATAACTTTAATAGGAAATTGGGATCAATTTATCCCTTAGAATGTTCTTTTCCAAGTCTGTTAGGAAACTTTGCAACTGGAACAATTAGCAGTTTGCTAATTGTTCTATCTTTTCCATATTCTTTTAATAGTTTTATTGTTCTATCTTTTCCTAAGGAGGGTAGGAGCCATATCTTTCAAGAAAGGCATCTGTCCTTTAATCATAACATGTGGCTTGCTGTTTGTGACATTGAATTTCTTGTACAGTTGTTCGAAGTCCAAAGGTCAATCAAGTGTAAAATGAGCCAATTTGGTACTACTGTACTTACTGATGAGGAAGCAGCTTTTTTTGTGCCTTGAAGCAGTGAAACTATAAGCCGTCCTTAGGATACATCCTTTTATGACACTAAAACAAAATTTCATGGGAAATGTCTTCATAATTTCGTATATATTTTTCAAAAACAATATGGTGAATTTCTAGTTATCTTTTCCAAGAAATAAAAAAGCTCTTTGTATATGATACATTAGTATATTTATGCTTTACAAATTTCACATTTTGTGAGAACTAGTTACCCTTAATGGAGGTTGAAACTGGAGAGGGTATTTAGGCATGGAGAGGGGAGCATCTATTAATGGAATTAGAGTGCTTGGACCTCCTAAGAAGCAATCACTTGTAGGGTCGGAGGAATCGGTACCGGGTACCATACCGGTTCTCTGGCGGAGCAAGTCAGTACGAGCCGTGTCGAGCCCGTATCGAGAGAGAAAACCTGCCAGAGCCGAAGAAGGAGAAGAGAAAGAGAGAGTGAGCAGGGGAAAGAGGGAGAAGAAGTGCTGGCAGACACTGGCAGGGGGCGGCAGAGGCTGCAGGAGGGCGGCGAAGGCCGAGGCCGTGGCTGCGGCTAAAAAAATTTAAATTTTTTTTAATTTGAAAATTTTTAAGCTGCGGCCGGTTCCTTTGTATCGAAAGAGAGAGCAATGGCCTCCGCCGCCCCCCGCGGTCTTCTGCCAGCGTCCGCCGCCGCTCCTTCTCCCCCCTCCCCCGCTCGCTCTTTCTTTTTCTTCTTCTTCTCCAGCTCCGGTAGTGAGCCATTTTTCAAGCCGGAACTGTACTACTGAGCCACCGCTATGGCTCGAAACGGGCGGAACTGTCCGGTTCTGCATTCCATGGCACATGACATATATTACATCATATTTGGATCATGGTTAAGTGGATTCCATTAGAACATCAATGTGTATAGAAAAAGCCATACCCTTGATAAGATACAATATAAATGATATATCATTTTATCTTAGTAACGTTGGGATTAAACTAAAATTTACTGAAGGCACAATCACTATAACAATTATGCTTTTTATTGAATCAAGATTGAATTTTGTATTCTCATGAAACTTGCATATGCATTATTTTGGATTTTTGATTGTATGTCCAAAACAAGGGAATTTATAAAGAATACCTTGTTTTAAAGCTATCAGGAATTATAATTTGTGACTGTGGCTCACATATTTTAAACAAAGCATTTCCTTGTCGTTGGGCAATTTGTTGCCAAAAGTTTTCTGCTTAAGAAATGTTGGTTGTGTTATCAAACTGGATTTGTGGGATGTTTGCAAAATTTTTGTAGCTAAGTTGAAAAATCTATAGCAAAGATTTTTGACACCCTATGTTAGCTAGAAAATTACATATTTTTGTCTGGATAGAAGCATATATCTTATGCATTGTAGTATGCATGGTGACATGTTTTATGGATAGGAACTCTAAATATGAGATATGTTTCTTGTTTGTTTTACATATTAGACCATGGTAACTGTGATATCTCATGGGACTCGCAAGTAATAGAATCATGTGTTTTATTTTCGTTGGTCCTAAATTACAAATAAATTGATTTTATAATCTTATAATTTTCCATTGTCAAAATGTTACCTTGAACTGTTCATTTGAACCAATATGGTAAAGATCAACTTTTGTGATTTGTAGTGGAAAATCCAATTGATATGATGTTTGCACATTCCCTTAAGAACCCACAAGTGTTTAGCTCAACCTATTCCATGACAAATAGCAAATTCCATGGAAAATAACAACAGTAGGAGCTCAAAGATTTGGTAGATCTGAATTCCAGGACTACCATTTTCTTCCTTTTGTAATATCATACGATTTCTTAATATTATAACAGGATGAAAGCCTTGTTTTGGGCTTGTCTTGTATTCTTATATACATGCACCTCAAGGTTCTTCCAATAGGTCTATATTTATGTTTGTAATGCTGGGATGCACCAGTGCTGCAGAAAATTTACTCTAGAGGTGTTTGGCTATTTGCATAGCAAACCAGCAGCTCTTGTGTCTCTATTTACATATGTACTGGGATCATTTGGTGATTTTAAATGTCTATTAGCTTATTTTCCTTTCAGGACTTGGACATTGATTGGGAAAACAGAACATTTAAATGCATTTGAAGGTTATTTACAAGCGCCACATTGGATTATGATCATGCTTTTGGTTTGAGCCTTGTGAAAAGATTTTGGTCATGGCATGCCTCAGCATCTATCCACACATTGAATCTTGTTGCAGTCACTTGGCTAAATGCGAGGCATCCATGAAATTTTAATTTTAGCTCCATGAGGGCCTTCTTTTGAAGCATCCAAGCCAAAGATTGTTTTGGACGTTTTGTTTGCAAATAGAGGACAATAGGCTTTTAATCTATTGTTTCTCCCCCTCATTTGGATTTTTTTCAATCATTCATGTCACTTTGGGGGAGGAAAGCTTGAATTGCTGGAGTGAATCTTGGCCATGCACTTTCAGATAGCTAGGGTCTGTCATGCTCTCCAATGATCTTATACCTAAACTCTGATACTACTTCTTTTATGCCCCAAACCTGACACCCGGGTCTGGAATGCGACCCGACCGCACACTTCCTAGGGCAGAACTCTAGAGAATATGTAAGGCCTGAAAAATAATGATCCGTGAACAATCTTAATATCCGTGAACAATAATAATCTTAATTCATAACAAGCAATAAAACTGATCCAATTATAGAATTTAATCATCCAACCAGTATTAGTAATGCTCTATCTATTCATTCCTTCCACTTGTGATCTCAACCATAGCCAAGTACTACGCAACCTGCAGCTCTAAAAAAGAGAAAGAGGAAAGGACTTGTTATCTTTATAGCCCTGTAAGAATTCTGAACCACTACACCATAAGTAATAAGAAAATAATCAATTAGAAATATAAAATGAATATCGATCAATACTTAGAAAGCTCAACAAATAACATGCATATAAGTTCTCATTATCATCTTTTCAAAGAAGCATATATATATATATATACATATATATCTCAAATATAACCAACTGTTCAATAATAATTTCTGATGTCATTTCATCCGTTTTTATTAATTTAATTTTTATGTTTCTCATTGATTAACTTTCCACTTTGGACAATCCAATATCAGGACTCAGTCCAAGACTATACTACCATGCGTAAGCTCGTGGAGGCTATTCCTATATGTCAGCCCATGACGCTACAAAAATCCACGTGTAAACTCGTGGAGCCTATCCTATGCATAAGCTCGTGGAGGCTATTCCATGCATTAGCCCATGGGTGCTATCCCATGATGAGATTAGTCCAAATCATATCTTGTCCGTTTGATTTACATGCTCCTCTTGTCAAATCAGTTATCACTTATATAACGATTTTTTTTCGAATTCAAGATATCTTTGTTCATATAATCATGTTCTCAATATCTGAGAGTATAATAATCATACGAATATATTTGTACTGAAAATCATATAAAACATATTATCACATGCCAAACCAAATTTATCGATGTAAATCTTATGATGCCAATCCAGCGGTACAAACCAATAAACATATATATATATATATAGTGATGAAGTATAGAGATTCTTACCTCTATCGCAATCTAACGCAACTACAAGACTATCAATCCGCATCTAACATGTTCAGTCAATTTAATATCAATATTACACTAACTTATCCCTTATCAATTACTCACTATATTAATGAATCACTTATTCAATAATTACCTAATTTTAGAGTTCTAATATTTGAATTATCGATATTTTCTCTATTCTTCTCTAATTGAAATAAATAAAAGGCTAGTAGGATCTTACCTCAATTTAGATACTAGAGTATAAGATCTTGTTGGTCTTCTTTCTATCCGGATGATTGTAGCCACATACAAAACCAGAGCTGACTATAAAAATAGATTTGTATAGGAAGATATACGAGGTTGGCTAGATGACAACGCTCAATTGTTCGCTTCAGTTAGTACAACGTAATCCAATTCATCTGATCAAGAAATTTATATCCAATCAAGAAAAAGGTAATAGATCAAGGGTTATCAATTATGGATCCAATGGTAGCTGACAACAGTCGGGTGCAGGACGGACAAGGTCAACTAGGTAGCAGTGTTCGATGATCCAGGTCGGTCCGCTTTGGCCAATCAAATCAGTCAACTCATGAAACAAAAATCAGACCATGGTATAGATAACACAATAGGGACTAATGATGGTAGAATCCAACGGTACTTGGTGATGGTCAGGTTAAGGCTAGCGCGACGGGTGGTTGCAGTGACACTGGTCCAGGACCGTTTACTGGGGTTAACCCGAGTCTACAATTAAAACATCTAGAACCCTTTTGCTGGATCCATAGAATCATGCGAAGAGAGAAACAGAGAAAAAGATCAAGAGAGAGAGGAGAGAGAAAGAAGAGAGGAGAGAGGAGAGAGAAAGAAGAGGCTCTCTTCTTCCCCAAAATAGGGGAGAGACGTTCTCTCCCTTTCTTCTCGGATCAGTGGGTGGTAGTCACCAAGGCGGCCCAACCCTTGGCGACGACGACCACGGGCGGCCCTTCAGCTGCGGCACCACCAATGACGGTGGTCGGCCGGTGCGAAGAAAGAAAGAAGAAGAAGATAAATCATGGAAGAACTTAGCCTAGATCACGGCCGATCTTCTTGAATGACTTCCGCCCAAACATAGAGGTCTTGGGAGGTGGCAAAACTCGGCCAATTCCGGCGGCCAGCAGCGACAGAACACAGAAGAAGCCGAAACTGGGCACCCCTATTTCGGATGGTATTCCGGTGATCACCGGCCTAATCGGAACAATCCCGAAAGAAAGAGAGAAAAGGTAGTTCAAGGGGGTCGGGTCCTTACCTAGTTTTCCAGCGGCATTCGGCCGTGGCAACGGTGCGGACAACGACCAACAATCGGAGAGGAATTTGAAGAAATCCGGCGAGGATTGTTTGGGATCCGCGAGCAAGGGATTTGAGGGAAGAGGGGAGGGGCTTTATAAGTTGAGTCATAGGGCTTTCACCGTAGTCCAGTGAGTCTTAGGATTCCTCTTCCACGAGGAACTCGGGGAGGAAGAGGACTCATCGGAAGTCCTCCTCCCCCTGTTGCACGTTCCAGCGCACGTTGGGTGACCCAAGCGGCCGGTCCAGACCACTCCAGGCCAGACCAGACTGGCCCAAGCTCACCTTAATATGGGCTCTTTCCAAATTTGTTGTACCGATTTTATCCAGTGGAGTACCCCAAATACTGTGATATCAGTTATTATTTATTTCACAAAGAATTAGGTCCAAAACTATATAATTGACTCTGGTATACACAAAACCTGCCAAGGTGATTCAATAAGCTAATGTTATGACGATATTAATTTCAGATGTGAGGTTTGTTTATCCTTTAACTCTTTGTAGTGAATGTAATTCCAGAACTATTATCTAGTTTCAATGTCTCCAGGAAAGCTTTTTGAGGCTAATATGAAAATCTAACAGATGTCTGTGCATTCCATCCTGCTGAGTAAAGCAAGCAGCTCATCTGCTGCTAATTGCCTGGACATCCTGTAGGAAGAATCTATTTACTAACCATATAAGAACTGATGATTTCTGTGTCCCTGTAAGGCACTCTTCTAGGAGAAAATCTGCTAAAATGTGTAAACTAAGCACTGTTGGATTAACAGATTATAGATTACTGGTTCACAGTACATGTTTCAAGATCAAGTGTCTCCTTGTAGTGAAATGGATACTGTTTCCGGACCAAAGCTAACAAAATTGTAGTTAAATGGGCAATGTCAATTTCATCATTTCTTCTACCGAACTTTGATGCAAGTTTTAGTGTTAATTGGGGTAGGCTGTTGCATAAGGCCAAAAAGAATTATACACTCTGATGCATTATCTGGTACTGGATATTGAGAATCCTGGTAACCTAAAGGCCTTTGAATGAGAAGGAGATTCTTCTAAACATGAATAGAACATTCTTACAAAGAGTATACCAAGTAGTTTCTTGCTTGTGCTTAAACTACTACAAAATGAACTTTCTTCCTTTCTCTTTTCATACAATTTCTGAACTTTAATGTTCAGTTTCATCATGTTCATAAGAAATGTAGTGAAACTGCTGGCATGCAGTATAAATTTTAGAAACCTAAAGGGTTTGATTTACTTTCCATAAATAATACTTGTGTAGCTTTCATAGTGTTCATGTGCACAGAATTATTGCAGATATTTTAATGCAATATGACTTTCTATAAAAATTATTCTGATGTCCACTTTCCTGGAAATCTATAAATATTATATCCGTAAACATAATTCTTAAGGTTTTGTGTATAAAATTATAGATTCAGCTGCTATTGTTCGGGCTGTTCTGATTATTCTCAAACTTGAGGAACATGTGTGCTTCCAAATGGAGCGATTTTACGCTGTTTGTTTTTATTCAGGTAATTTTCAGCTATTTGACAGCAATGAATGGCAGTCTTGGTAACCAGTCTGGCATGCAAAGATCCCCACCGAACCCATTCGGAAATGCTTTCTATGGGACTGGATCTGGACTCATCCGTGGTGGACTAGGAGCATATGGGGAGAAATTCCTAGGCTCAAGCTCTGAATTTATGCAAAGCAATGTATGCTGAGGATAAAACATTCATATAGTAAAACAAATCAGTCAGTCTTTTTCTCCACTGGGTAGCAGTGCATTTACATAAAGCAAGGGGCTCACAATCACCTTCATGATTTGTGAACAGATTAGTCAATATTTGTCTGATCCTCAGTATTACTTTCAAGTGAATGGCCAGTATGTGAGGAATAAATTGAAAGTGATCCTTTTCCCATTCCTACACAGGGTAAGGATGCTTAATTTACTTCTTTTCCTCCTGTATCTGGTCAGCTAGCTCCTTGTACTATAACTATTGTCACATGTCCTTTGATTTCCTTCATCCAGGGACATTGGACTAGAATTACAGAGCCAGTTGGAGGTAGGCTTGCCTACAAACCTCCAGTTCATGATATAAATGCCCCAGATTTATACATCCCCCTCATGGCCTTTGGTACTTATGTTGTGCTCTCAGGATTCTCATTGGGTGTTTTTGGAAGGTAAGACAAGTCTTAGACACATCTACAATCTTTCATCATTGTGCCATTAACATGTTCTTATCCAGTGCAGATTTACACCAGAAGCATTGAGTCTACAGTTTACAAAAGGATTAGCAGGCTGGTTCTTCCACATCCTCCTCCTAAAAGGGTTGTTGTATTCCTTAGGCAGTGGTGAGGCACCATTGCTGGACATTGTGGCCTATGCCGGGTATGGATTTGCTGGCTTGTCCCTTGCTGTTCTGGCAAGGATCTTTTGGAGCTTCTCATATTATTTTCTGCTGCCGTGGATATGTGTGTGCATGGCTGTGTTCCTTGTAAAGACCATGAAGAGGGTCCTTCTTGGAGGAACTAGGGGGTATGAGAAGCATTCCACCAGGCATCATTATCTTCTGCTCTTCATGGCTGCAGTTCAGTTCCCCTTGCTGTTCTGGCTTGGTAATGTCAGTGGGTAATAATTTGCTTTTCCTGGCTCTTCTGCTGATCCATGGTTTGAATGAGATATCACTTTGGTATGTGGATTCAAACTTTTATGCAATCTTTGCCATTGCATCTATACTTTTGCCTCATCATGCTCTGATGCTCATTTCATTTACTTGGGGTGGGGATATCATTCTTATTTTTTTCGATTGTACTCATCATTGGAGAGCTGAATTGAATGCCAAATACGAGTTAATGGCAGGAAACATTTAAGACAAGAATGGGGTGTGTTCTTAGTTTGCGTTTGGGTTCTGAACTATGATTTAGTATAGTCAGTGAATTCATTTGCCTTCTTCTGTTATCCAAAAATATCATGAGATCTAGCTCCCAGACTGTTTCTGTTCTGTGAAGAGCCTCAGACAAAAAAACAGGGTAAATTGAAGTTAATCGGTTAACTTTTCTGTTTTTCAAAAACTGATATTCTATGCCATAAATAGAGTATGCCGTATTTTATTGAATAACAAATAAAAAGTATGAAGTTAGAAGCTAAATTTTAAAATTCTAAATATTGCACTGATTAAGGTGATTGCTGGTGTTCATCATATTACCAGTACTCTTTTGTTTTGAAGCAGTTATATCCATTATGCATGATTGAATTGCCATATACACTTTCTCCTTGATTAAGGCACATGAATTTTACTAGCCTATTTTATACCAGAACACTCTGATGTCCTTTTTTTTTTGTTGAAGTCCCTATTGTTTCATTGTTTTGAGAAGATCAGTTTACTCATTTTATATGCCGAGCTCATGATACCATAGTTGATATGCTCATTACATACTGAAGCAGGTATTCAATACACTTGCAACAAAAACAAAATATACTTCCAATGTGATACCAGAACTTGTTAATCTCGTGGGAGTATTAATATGTTGATGAGAAATAAGCTTTAATATTTGATATTTCTGAACAAGGACTTCAAGATTACTAATGCTCATGGGAGTCTTGGTAAGTGTTTGAACCGGCTTCCATTGGTTGCCCTTCCCAAAACCTTGGGACTCGTTTTTGCAAGAAAGTTTTTCTCACTAGAATGTTTTTTTTTGAAAGCTGATATATAATGCTTGATTATAAAAAGTGACACATTGTATAGTGGCTTATATTTGGTTGAGCATCTACTCTTGAAAAAGCTATGTAAAATATCTGTTATGCCCTTAATAAAAAAAATATCTTACTCATTCTATTTAAAAGCTTTAGAATATTTTTGGAAAAAAATTCTAATTTTTAGCGGGTGGAAATTGATTTTTTTTTTTAATATCCTATGTGGATTTATTTTTCACGAAACGTGAAACTCTTATTTTTATGAAAAAATTATTTTTTAAAAAATAATTAAATATAAAATATTTTTTTTATTTTTTTGTTGACAATTAAACGAGACCTTAGATCTCAACCCAAAACTTTTTTATTGCTAGCTATGCTGCAAGCTTGAGTACATGGGTTATAGCTCGATTGATTTCTGGCGTGCTTTGCCCTCTGATTTTACCAAACTGCGCGATAACAGTTTGTCGGTCATCAGCATTTTGGTACGTGCCATGCATGTTGCTGCGAAGAGAAAATAATTTGCAAGGGAATCAACTCTAACTCCGACATTTCGTTTCTTTTTTTTTTTGGGAGGTTTTTGCAGGGATATTTTTCTAAAAATTCAAATTTGTGCGAATATTTTCCTTAAAAATTTTTATTTATTTTTGTGCCCTCATAGAACACTAGTTTTGCACAAATGCCTCTAACATAATGATTTTTCTAACACCGTTAATAAAAATCATATTTATTTTAATTAAAAATAAAATAAAATTTTGAAATTACTTTTTTGTCCTTCATCGCAATCATCTTGTAAATGTTTATTTTTATACTCTATCCATTAAAGGTATTTTAGTTATTTTAATTTGAAATCATTAATATTTTTAACGGCGTTAGATGGCATAGGTACATATGCAGAAACAAGGATAAAAAAAGGTAGAATAGCAAAACAAGTGTTTTTTATGAGGGTATACATGCAAATATCAATTTTGGAAGGGTATTTAATCCAAAATTTGATATTTAGAAGGGTATTCATGCTTTTTTTTTTTTTTTTACTTTTTGGTGTGGCTTTACACTCTTGATTTTGTTGAAACAAAATGTGAAGCGTAGCAAGTAAGAGATGTGGGAACATACTTTTTATCTTAGTTCTCCTAGAGAGAAAACCAAGAAAATTGCTTCTTCGAGTGGAAATTCAAAGGAAACGCGACTTCACACGAGTCAGTTTTGCATGAGTCGATACTAAGTTTCTCTTTATCGCCAATGATGCATGCAAATTATAGGTAAAGCTCCTAAGAGAACCCAAGCATGCAAGAAGAAATTTTTCCGGTGATATAGTGGGGCTAGGGCATGCAAGAAAAAAAAATGATTTATAATTTTTGTTTGACCAGTTTGGGTGTTTTCTTTCCTTTCGTTGTACAACTCCAAGGCTTCCGAGGTTGGCCGCATGAACCCAGAAACTTACCCATTATATGCAGCCCAGCAAGATTGGAAGCAGCAGAAATGATAGAATCACAATAACTAGTAGTGATAGCCAATCCCTAAATAATTGTGACAAAAAGCTTCTCTGATGCTGGTAATGGTAAAATAAACTCAACCATCATTTTTTTAAAACTGACCCATCATTAATTACGTGATGAAGCAAGGTAAAAATTATTTTATCAATAAAATAGAGATTATTTCATCTATCAACTGCATAGCTAATCTCAACATTAATTTTGTGATCAAATAAAGTAATTTATAAATACAAACAAGGGCATGTTAGATATTTTCACGAGGACAACCAAAGTATGATCTTATTTACTTTTTAAATACTGTAGCTGCTGGGACTAGCTCGACCAAGATGTCGAGCTGATAGGATTGTTGGAGTGTTCAGCTCATTCGTCGTCTAGATTAGAAAGATCAGATGAGGGTTACTGCACCATTTTCATGGTGATGATCTGGTGGCCGTTGAACTCGGTTGGCGATGGCTTCAACAAAGCGTGCCTTTAAGTTAATATTGGATGGTGGAGGTGCTGCTCTAATCAGTGCTCCGATGCTGGATTCGTCATGAATAACAAATATAAGAAAGTTCATCCATCAGAGCATATTCGGTGGGATCCTTTGATGCCTAACTCAAATACGGCTTTTAGAAAATAGGAGAAGGCCTAAGAGTAGTAGAGAGGTAGCATAAGAAAAACCAAATAAAACTTATCTGGAGCATATTCCCTCGGAATGTAATATATAGGCGACGGCTAGAACTCGTCACCCGATGTATATATAGGCGACAACTAGAGCTCATCGTTGAGTAGTTAGGGCCTGTTCGCTGGCCGTTATGGTAACAACCTATGTATTTTGCCCGTAAATTATACTCATGTGGTGCGGACACCAGTGCCAGGTCAGCCGGTCGCCACAGGATTCAGCCAGCTCAGCGGATTCCAGCCGATTCAGCCAGTCCTGATTTTATTTTAGATTGATTTATTTTAGTTGGATTTATTTTATGTTGATTGGGTTTGTTTGCATATTGTCATTTGGGCTTATTTGCATATTGTCATTTAGGATTTTTTTGAAATTATTTTATTTGTAGGGGTTTATTTGTTATTTTGTAACCTATATATATGGGTTCATCCTCATGTTTAGGGTTTTGATGTATGATGAATGAAAATTAGCCTCCTTGTCTTCTCTCTCCCTTCTCTTCTCCTCCTCTTCTTCTTCCCCTCCTCTTTTTCCCCCTTCCCTCTTCCTTCCTGCAGTTGTCCCTGCATCAGCTTTGGTATCAAAGCAGCCGCGGCTTTGCCCCTGCTTCCAAAGCCCACGATTTAGTCTCGTCTTCCCTCTATCACACCACAACCAGTTCCCTCCCCGACACCACCACGAGTCTGTGAAGGCCCAGATCACCGCCCGTACCGCGTCCAACCCTCCCTCTCTCTCGGTTTGTGTTTTCACCAAGAAAACGGGACATAACCCCTTTGCAGGTTCCTGTTCCGTGGCACCCGTCACCACGCTCGCGGCCACCGCTTCCATCCCTCGCCGCCGACAACACCAGCGCCACCGCTTTGATTCGCTACCGGAGGTCGCCGTGACCCCACGGAAACCCGCCATCTTGGTGTCCAACCACGTGGCAACCATCCTGACGGAGGAAGCTTTCTGCCACGACCCCTGTGGCCACCGTCCGTGGCCAGATCTGGGAGTGGGACACCGCTCTTCCTCTCCGTCGCCGCCGCAACGCCTCCCTCCCCCGCTAGAACCCGAGCCGCCCGCATCTGCCGCCGACCGCCTGCATCGGGCCCACAGAGGAGACCGCCGCCGGGAAACCCGAGATCGACTGCTACCGTCACCCCGCAGAGCGCGGCCCGCGACCTCCACCCCGCTCGTAGCCACCGCCACGAAGGGCGGCACATCCTCCCGAAACTGCCGGGAGGTTGAAGAAAGGATTAACGGGTAAGTCACAAACCCTTTAACCCGATCCAGTAGCCCCGGATCAAAAAAAAAAAACAACGCACGTGACTTGCACGTGATGGACCCTTAATGGGTTTTTCGGAGCGGGTCACTCTCGATAACCCGGATCCTAACGAGTCTGAGTTAAAAAGAAAAAAAAAAAGAAAAAAGAAAAAAAGAAAAAAAAGAAAGGAAAAAAAACCGTACCTCTGTTCATCTCCCCAACCGCACGCTGCGCCGCTGCCCTCGTAGCGCTGCTCCGCTCGTGCCGCCGCCGTCTTCGCTGCTTCGTCGTCGCCATTCCACCTCCGCCGCCTCACGCACTTGCCCGCTTCCCCTCCGCCTGACAAGCAGCGCCGCCCGCACGCAGCGCCGCCCCCTGCTGCGACCGCCTCCATTGCAGCGCCCGCCCGCACGCAGCGCCACCCCCGCGCTGCGACCACCTCCGCCTTCACTGCAGTGCCGCCTTATCTCCCCGCCTCCGCCCTCCGCCCTCGCCCTTCCTCTTCCTCCATCGCGCTCGCTGCTTCCGTCTCCTCTGCTGCCTGCCTGAGTCCGACCGCCCGTCGCCTCATCCGCCGCCCGCCGCCTTCTCTTTCCGTCCCTTCTTCATCTGTCCCGACCACTCCTCACGGCACCTTGTCCATCGCCAACTCTCCCTCCCTCTTTCATTTCATCAAGGTTTCAACAGT
Organism: Phoenix dactylifera; assembly: GCF_009389715.1. Lineage (NCBI taxonomy): Eukaryota > Viridiplantae > Streptophyta > Magnoliopsida > Arecales > Arecaceae > Phoenix > Phoenix dactylifera. The sequence goes on from NW_024068764.1 coordinate 80,316, forward strand.
GAAACCCTCTCCACACTCATCTGGCTCATTCCCCCTTCTTCCCTCTCTTTCTTGTGGGCTCGAAAACCTATCAGGCCCATCCGGCCCACCACAGGCCGTACTTCTTTATTTTGGTTCGACAGGGCCCATTTTCACAGCAGCCCAATGAGTTGCTGCGCACAGATCCAATTGGAGCTCTTTGACGAGTCTACTTGCTACGCCTCACTTTTGGGTCGTCGCCCTCAGCCCAGGTCAGGTTTCTTCCCTTACTGTAAATTCTATTTGTTTGTCTAAATTTAGTATCAATTAACTCTTAAGTGCTTTATTGATATTACTTTTTGAAAATTTCACAACACCCCACTCCAGACAATACAAAATCCTAGTAGTGGCCTATCTTTGTTATTGATTGTAGGGCTACCTAATCTTTGGGAGTTCTTTAGGGCCTCTGTGCTATCCTGCAACACACTGAAAACTAGTACTATTTGACTGCAACTACTTACCAGAATTTATTACGTAATTTTTAAGCTGATTTTCAATTGCTACGAGCTAGCTTTCGTTTTATTGCGCATATACTTTGCAATTTCAAATTATTTCATGCATTAGGTCTACTTAGGAACCTCTATAGTTGGTAGGATCATACGTATCTTCATCATATTACGCATCTACATAGTGGTCGTGTCGCATCTCATTCTGAGTCCCAATTAGACATGGATTCCAAATCGAAGCCCTATTAAAGGCTATCCAAGACACTAATGCTCAAGTCCAAAACACCATTGCTAAGTCCCACGCAATAATGCCGAATTCATGACCTAACTACATGTCCACCAGGTTAATGCCTGACTTGATTCAATTGAGGCTTCACTTCAGAGGGTTATTTCAACCCAAGGAAGCTAGTGCCTCCCATTTATCGGGTCTTGAAGGGAACGAAACCCTAGAACAAATTCTAGAAACAACAGGCTCTGTTTGGGCAGGGCAATTTTGGTAATAGGTCTGTTCCAGGTCATCATCATGGCCTACCCTCGCCTAGAGGACCTGGTCCCTTCTCTAATATTGATAGAGGTTACCGACATAATGTAGAGCCCAGAGAACTTGTGACCCATGTTAAAGATGTGATGAAAGGCATCCGGGTTGAAGCCCTACTTTTGATGGTCCGCAATGATCCAAAGTTCTTTTCAGACTGGTTGCATGAAATGGACACTTCTTTGAGTGGTATAAATTTGTCTGAAGAAAGAAGGTTCGGTTTCACCAGAATGAAGCTCAATCGGTCGATGCTAACTTTTTTGGCAAAGCACCGAACATCTGTTAGCTAGGAGACATCAACATGAAATAAACTGATTGGGTAGAGATGAAAGAGAGATTTTAAAGAAAAATACCTACTCCTTAACTACCAAGACGATCTCCTTAACCGATGGACACTAAGTCCACTTTGTAAGGCGCCCTGACATATGGAGCACTTCCACGGGCCTTAATTCTTTAGGGTCCAAACCTTCTGTAGGGTCCACTACTCCTAGGCCCCTCCTACTGCCATGTCTCAGGCCGAGACACTAATGGCAAGGGAATCCTTGGTGAGCCTCCCAAACCACATTCCAAAATTCGTGTTATAAATACCAAGGTTTTGGTCACGTTACCTCCCAATGTGCTAACAAATTTTCGTTATTGCTCAGCAAGAGCAGGGAGGTGACATAGATGACTTAGAGGGAGCAAATCATGAACCAAACCTCGATGACATTCGGACATTGAGGAACTGTGTGATGACAAACCTGAAACCCTAGGATGCACCCACACTACGCCTAGCTCGCTTGCACAGTCAGATAGCAAGTCTGACCAGTCTACCATGAGTGTAGTTGGATATGCCCTCGCACAACCCATCGAAACTGATGTTAGGATTCTGAGCCTGCATATGTATTTGCACAACACATTTATAAGTTGCATCAGGAAATCCATAAGGGCATTAATGCATGTACTGCTCAATATAAGATGCAAGCTGATTTCTATGCTAAAGAATTTCAAACTTGGGGTTACGTAATGATCCGTCTTAAGAAATTGCAGTTTCTTAGTATTGGACCATTCAGGGTGTTGCACAAGGATGACACTGACGTCTATACCATTGACTTTCCATTTGATTTTGGTCATAGCCTTACTCTTAATATTAAAGATTTGGTTGCAATCTCTGTTGGCTCTTTTGCTGCACACTCTCCTGCGCTTGATGTTTATCCTATTATTGATTTCATGCCATCTACATTTCCTTTTCTCCTCCATCGAGCACAAAAAGAGTATATTGATTCTATTTTAGCTGAGCAAATAGTTTTTGACAGTGATGGAGGCATCCAGCATTTTCTGGTTCGTTGGCGTGGACGACCAAAGTCCGGTTCCACTTGGATCCAGCACGAGGAGAGATCGCCGATTGACCCGGACTTGTTGGAGTATTACCGGGGCTTTACCGAGCCACTTTCGTCAAGATCGACTTCTTTCCAACCGGGGAGAGTTGGTGTGAACACCAATGCCAGGTCAGCCAGTCGCCACAGGATTCAGCCAGCTCAGCGGGTTCCAGCCGATTCAGCCAGCCTGATTTTATTTTAGATTGATTTATTTTATGTTAATTGGGTTTGTTTGCATATTGTCATTTGGGTTTATTTGCATATTGTCATTTTAGGATCTTTTTGTAATTATTTTATTTTGTGACCCTATATATATGAATCCATCCTCATGTTTAGGATTTTGATGAATGATGAATGAAAATTAGCCTCCTTGTCTTCTTCTCTCTCCTCTTCTTCTCCTCCTCTTCTTCTTCCCCTTCCCTCTCCTTCCTGCAGTTGTCCTGCATCATGCTTCTGGTCGTGCGGACTACTAGGGAATCGTGTATGTTTGGAAATAGTCTACAATATAAGCCGGACTACTGTTAGCTCAGAGAGAGAGTTTGAAACATAAAGGACCCTCCGTGCACCATCTAGGTCGACCATGTAGCAAGCTTTGCGTAGTCAATCTATAGCTAAGTGGCGAGTTTTTATTGGTCGATTGCCCCGATCTATTCCATAGTGTATCAAATACTATATAAGAATTGAATTCCATACGTGTAACTACTTTTGGTGGGACCTTTTGTTGGAAGACTACTGTGCAGCAAAAATCCTAACGATATTTTGGTTACGAAAGGCCAACGACGTTGGACCTTTGAGGTGCTGCTCTCTCCTGTCGGGGCAATATAGAAAACTAGAGACAGGGCGCAGGGTTTCAACTTCCAAGATGGTAAAGTTTATTTAGATCCACGGGGACCGTTGCAAGATGCTTTACATTACCATCCACATTTAATCCTATTTAATCCACTCTTATATGAAAAAACTGAACATAAATATGGAAATCGAAATGAAACACTTACTAAGAAGAATTTAATCCCACCTAATCAACTGTTAAATAAAAAATAAATATGAATATTGTAATCGAAAAAAAACTCGGAGGATTCAATCTCATTTAATCCACTCTTAAATTAGAAATGAATAAGGATATAATAATTGAAAAACAACTCCTGCCGAGAAGAAGAATTCAATTCCTCTTAATCAACTTTTTAATACAAAAATAAACATGAATACGGTAACCGAAAAGAAACTCTTGCACCATTTAATCCATTCTTTATTTCATTTTCACATATATTTTTTTTAAAGTAAGAATTTATAATTTGTATAAGATCATTCTAGTTAATTCTACAAGGCCGTTTTAGGAATGCTCTATTTATAGATGAATAAACTTTTGAAACAACAATCAATTGCTTTGAAATTAAAAAAAAATAATATTATCTTTGTATATGCCCTAAAATTTGCAGAACTCTTTGATTTGTAGTAAAACTGTTTATAGCAAGATGGATACTAACTCTCCTCTGATTGCTGAGCTTGATACACTCCACTGAAATTCAGATGTGAATTTGGTAGACAAAATCTATCTAAGATATTTCTGCGTCAGAATGCCCTACAGTGGATGGGATAATTCCCCCCCTTACCATATTTGGATAAATGTTGGGATCTAATCGTGATGCCACTGCTCCTTATCCGTGGATTCCATACCCTATTCCAACCTTTGAGCGAAAGCCCGTGACGCCGAGGGGTACTTGGCTTCAGTGATCACATGGATTCGGGGATGCAGTCGCGTCATTGAGAGGCCGATGCTCGGTAACATTTACAAACTTTTAAGAGAGTGCCGCATCTATGAGGCCATGCATGTATACAAGAAGGCGAATGGTGCCGTGACTAGGACTGGGTTGCCTATTTTTTTGCTGGCCATTTGGAAGGCTTTGGGTGGACCACGCATCGTTGTCAGAGAATTTATTGGCCGCATTTATACTCGTCCTATATGAGCCGCTGTTGTTGTTGTAAAATAAAATAAAAATAAAAATAAAAATAAAAATAATAATAATAATAATAATAATAATAATAATCCGAAGGCCCGTGCTATGCTCTGGCAAAATGGCTAACGGCCTTGTACGTTTCCCTATCCCGGATAGCTTAGACCGAACGGCTTATCCGCACTAGTCCGGTGCATCCAGCCCGGTACACGTAACCCGCGAACTCTCTCTCTTGTCCCGCGTTCCTTCTTCCTCCCTTCCCTCCCTCCCTCTCCGATCCTTCGGGGACCTATTAATTCCCTCCGCAATTCTCCCCCATCTCTCTCTCTCTCTCTCTCTCTCTCTCTCTCTCTCTCTCTTTTCTAGGGGTTGAATCCTTCTCCTTGACGCCGGCGTCAAGGCGTGGAAAGACGAATCTTTCCACCTATATTCTTTATATAATTCTTGTCCCAAAACCCTCGGTCTCACCCCCAATCGTTGATTTCTTCTCCCACTCGCCGTCCCAATTTTTCTCCTTGGAGGATTTATTTATATCAGATTCGGGATCCGGGAGGTGGGAGAAGGGAGCAGGGATTGGTTTTTCGTTGAGAAGGGAGGATTGGGAGAAGGCGGATTGGCGATGAAAATGGAGAAGAAGGTCGTCGTCTCGGATACGGGGGCGTGGGCGATGAATGTGGTCAGCTCGGTGGGGCTTATCATGGCCAACAAGCAGCTCATGTCTGCTGGTGGCTATGGATTCAGCTTTGGTACACCCTCTTTGCTTCCCTCCTCCTCCTTTTTTTCTCTCTCTCTCTCTCTACCTTTCTATCTTGCTGTGTTATGATGGAATTAATGTATAAAGATTCAATTTTTATCTTGAAAAACATGATTGATCCTGGTTTATTGGTGTTATTTTTTAAAAAAATATTCAAGATGCTATATATCCCATTGTGGGTTTGTATTATGAATGATAACTTAAATGATCTCGGATTTATGCGTAAACCTGTCTGTCAAAATCTTTGAATTACTATAAGTCACTTGAAATGATTATAGAAGCACAAAATATTGGGCGCTAAGAATCGTTTCTTGGAAATCTTGAATTTGGATAGTTGATTAAGGTTTTTGTAGGAGTTTGTATGGATGCAATTTTATTTGGATCATAAAAACTGCATCTTGGGGCGATTTCTGGTGATACTGAAATTAACTGATTTTTTTAGTTGCTAGAAATTATGGGTTAACTCAGATTCACACAACCCATGCTATATAGAATTTTGGATTTTTTTGATTGATTTTTCTAAATTTAAATGAACTTTACTGATGGTACGTGAATTTCTGCAGCAACTACGCTCACAGGGTTTCATTTTACCCTGACGGGAATTATTGGATATGTTTCAAATGCATCTGGCTTGTCTATGTCCAAGCATGTTCCTTTTTGGGAGCTCTTGTGGTTTTCCATCGTTGCTAATCTATCAATTACAGGGATGAACCTTAGTCTCATGCTGAACTCAGTGGGGTTTTACCAGGTCTGTTGTTTTATGCCTGGTTTATCTAGAAATATATGATTTATTGTGTTGGAACAATATATTTGTCAGCCTGAATTCTGCTGTGAAACTTGCAGATCTCTAAGTTGAGCATGATACCAGTGGTTTGCATGATGGAATGGTTACTCAACAGCAAAAACTACTCCCCGAGAGTGATAATGTCTGTAATTGTGGTAGCCTTTGGTGTTGGTGTTTGCACGGTCACTGATGTGGAAATTAATGCTAAGGGTTTCCTTTGTGCATGCGTGGCTGTGTTCTGCACATCGCTGCAGCAGATTGTGAGCATCTTAACATTCTTTCTTCTTTGAACATAGATCTTTAAATTGAATCAGAAATAATTATGACTTTCACTTTTGAATTCTTTCTGCTGGTATCATATGGCAGAGACTTAAAATTTATATGAAGTTGAAGGTAGGAAACGGGTGTTTTATATCATTTAACAATTGCATAGCTTTTGTGATGAATGCTTCATTTTTGTAAAGTAAAATTTGTTTCCTATCTAATAGTTGATTATTTAAGAAACTGGTTTTTCTCAATAATAGATTTCTTCTTCTCTGGTTTGCGCATCTAAAAGGTTTGTGCTTGGAATCTCATACGCCAGTTGTGGTAATTAGGTAATTACACGATTATGCTTCTGAGCATTCGGGGTCCTAGGAGGGTCGAATTGGGAATAGACCTACTAGCCTTCTTTTTACACAAAGTAGTTGCCTGAGGACTCGAACCCACCAAGCTCCAGTTGCAGTAATTATCACAAATTATAAAGTTAGAATGAAACAGATGTTGATATAAAGTCTACATTGTTATAATTGTATCATTTGAGACCCCTGGATGTATTTAGTACTTTTACACTGAAACATGTAAAACTTTAATTTTCAAAAAAAAATAATGAAAACTCATCTGTTATATCGTTTGAGAATAATACTATATATTTGGGCATGTATATTTACATTTTATAATTTGATGATTGTATAACACATGGTAGTCTAAATTCTGTGTGAGATTAAGGCTCTAGGTAAGCACATTTGTCAACGAGTTTGTTTTTCTAGTTCTTTCCATATTGGCAAATTTCAAGCTTGATTGACACCAGATGCTTCTCAAAATTTGAAGAAATGAAGGAGTGATGAAAGTGAGATTCTTGGCCTTGAACTAATAGTTGTAGATGCTGACTGGGTGAGATATAGGGCCTTTACTCATTGGATTTATTTGGACACAGCTTGAGGCTTTTCATTTCGGAATCATGGTTCCATCCTTTTCGTGCATTTAAAGTTGTTGAATATTGAGAGTCGAGATTCTTTAGGAGGTGCTTGTCTGTTGAAAAGAGAAGGTTTATAAATAGAAAATATGTAAGATGATTCACAGTGAAACATGGGTTTAGAAAATTTTACTCCAGTAGATTTTCAGTTTCATAATTTTACTTTGGAAAATAACATGAATATCAAAATGCAAGTATTTTGGGTGTTGTATTGTGTTTTTTCAAGGGAAACTGCATGCGCTTGTAGATTGTCCATCACATTAGTGTGGTGAATATCCGAGAGGAGGGTTTAAAATGGATTCCATGCCATTGGTTCATCTATGGACAACATGCAAAACCAGCTATAGTCTTGCTAGGTGACAACCACTAAATGCACAGAAACTGGCAGTACAGTTAAACAGAGTTTGATCAACTTAAGCAATGAACTTGATGTATAATAAGATGTTGACTTTTAAATGTTGTTAACTGCTAAAGCTTGTTTAAGAGTCCATGTTTCATCAAATCAGGTTGATAAAATTCAATCACATTTGCTAAGTAGTTGCTTGCGATGAACACTGAAATATTGCAGAAGCCAGAAACAGAGATTTTGATGAATGAGGTCAGAGTGCAAAGGGTTTATTTGGAAAAATAACTATTGACGAATTAGAATTTCAAAATAGCCGAACTCGAGCTTTGTTTTAGATTTTAGTCTATCAGGAGTTCTAAATACAAAGGAGGCTGCTGGTGTACTTTAGCTAGAGAAAAATGGAAAAAAAATGGAAAGGTGCCTCATAATCTGAAAAGGCTGAAATGTCTTTGTATGACCAAAAATGTCATGCATTTATTTGAAAGAGAAGATGAATGTGAATATTAGGAAGAATTATTGTGAAATAGGGGGTTAATAAATAAACATTTAGCAGAACATAACATCCCTTTATTCCGAGCAAAACAAGCAATAGTTTTACTATGAATCTCTTCAACCAACAAATGATTGCATGGATGATAGAGGTATTATTTCAGGTAACTCATGATGGGTTTTGGGCTCCACAGAGGTTTACTATATTTATTTTTATAAATTGGGTACTTTTTCTATGTAGTAAGTTGGAAGAAATTTAGAATGAGGTTCTGCTGATAGGACATTTGGATGCTCTCCAAATATTTATTGCAGTGTCTGCTTGTCTTTTTCATGCCTATGCAATTAAAGCGTTTTCAAATCTAGAGAAATGAATAAAGAATGGGTTGCTAGCTTTTTATTCCTTACTCTCTTTGCCAGCTTCTTTTTTCTGACCTTGTTGGCTATACTCGCGCATGTCGTGTGAGGCGCCGATATACAAAAAAAAAACTATAACTTGAATCCTTCATAGTTTCTCCTAGTGAAAAATATGATATAATTTTAGTCTTTTTAATCTTTAGCAAATTGTAGTCCATTTGGCATGCCTGTTTAACTGCTTTAGCTAAGGGCAGTTCTCTTCCACAATGTGGGCTGTGGAAGTCTTGTTTAGACAGAACCTGTAATTGTGCTAAGATGCTTACTGTATTGGTACTATTTGTCTGGGTTAAGGCTTGTTGGTTAAGGTTTAGAATATACTTAAATTCTTATTATGTATAGGGAAGTCTTCCTGTATCAAAGATCGTATCGCGGCAAAAAGAGTAGCCTGGTTCATGTGATCACATTCTGTCAATTGAGTTAGTTTGTATGTAGGATAAAGTTCTGCACTAAGGTTTCCTAGTTTTTTCTATTTTTTGATGGAACTCTCCATAGAATTCCTCAAAGTAATGGCCACCTAGGAATCTTTTTAAATACTTTCATGTTGTACTGCTGTATATTACTGCTGTTGGGATTTTAGTTGCAGAAAATGCTATGCTGCTTGCCTTCATTTATTCCCCTAACTGTAATGATGGTCATTGATATGCTGATGTTGAATGCTTAATTTTTCAAAATATAAAGGATGGTCATTTTATTGATTCTGTTTAATCTTTGCTTTCTATATCGAATATTGGAATACAGTTAGTATACTCTTGCCTATGTTAGATGTTGCATACCACAATACTTTGGAAATAGTTTGCTGATTCTACATACATTCTCCAGTCTCTGTGTGAATAAACAATCTAATGCTACTTTCATCTTTCTAGACCATTGGGTCTTTTCAGAAAAAGTACAACATCGGTTCTTTTGAGCTGCTGAGCCAAACTGCTCCGGTTCAGGCTATCTCTCTTCTTTTATTTGGCCCTTTTGCAGACTACTACCTCAACGGGCAGTCCCTCTTGAAGTACCATTTCTCTACAGGAGCAACTGTAAGTTCTAAAATTTCCCTTAGAATTGGACCACTTCCTATGAAATTTTACCCAAGAGTTGATATCTTTTTATTGCTGGTTAAATACTTTATCCCCTAATATTATGCAAAATATCATCATGCCATCAATTTTCCATATTCAGCATACACTAAATGATGACCAGTAAAAGTAATGCAAAATAGCGTCCATAATAAAAGACTTGATAGCTTGGCAGAAAAAAATAGGTGCATAAAGAGCAAAGATTGGTTCTTGAAAAGATGGTACAGTTGTGATGGGGACTGCTGTGAGGGAGTAGGATATCAAGTTTTTTTGAAAAATGGGTGCTGTAGAAAATTAAACAGGATTGCTGGTTGCTTGCAGTTATACAAAAGGTGTTGCATCAGTTGCATAACCTAGTCTTCACCCACCCATTCATTTTACGAATGTATATTAATGATATTAAGTTATTCTTGACTTTGGACTAGCTATAGTCACGTTTCCTATCTGTGATGGGGCAATAATTACATATCCGATTTAACCGATGGATGAATGTGCAAGCATACATTTCATGCTTATTTGAGTAATAGCAATGAGATTCTCCAATATCATGCTAAGAATAGTTAGGATTTTCAGAAAAAAATGCTATTCATTTGGTGAGAAATAAAAAGGAATAGCAAAAATTCGCGTGGCTAAAACTGAAGCAGCTACTTTTGAAGTAACAGAAAGAAAAGCAACGACTGGAGTGGGTGAGTCAGAGTTGAAATGAGGATTCCTCACTTTTTTCTCTCATTCAAAACCATGCATGAGACGTTCATCTCGCACGGATCCTAAGTGATAAAAGGAAGAAGAACTCTGTCTTTCTTTTTTGATTACCTTCCTCGCGTATGTATAAGACCGAATCCATTCGATTTCTAAAAAGAATTGCTAATCCTTAACTTTTCGAGGGATAATGCCATATTTCTAGTTTGTGATAGGGGAATCAATAATAATGAGGCTAGTCCAAAGTACCATGCCTAACCATCCAGTTATGCAAGTCTCAATTTTATTAATTGAATATACTAACATGCTCTCATTATAGAATGCAAAAATATTATCACTTTTTTATACACAATCGAGTTCATTATTTTCTATAATATACATGCACATTGACTTATACATTTATACAAGTTTATACGTAAAAGGGATTCTTACCTGTAACCGGCAATAGAACTCAAGCAAGGTGCATGGTAAGCTGTATAATTGCACATAGGAAAGGCTCCTGCCCATGCACATCAACATGCATGTTTTACTTGTTTCTATTTTTAGCTGCCCAAATCAAATATTTTTGGGCTATTCATGATTAAACCTCTCCTTTCCACTCTCTTGCAGTTGTTCATACTCCTCTCCTGTTCCCTATCTGTCTTCTGCAACATGAGCCAATACCTCTGCATCGGCCGGTTTTCTGCAACGTCCTTCCAAGTCTTGGGTCACATGAAGACCGTATGCGTGCTAATATTAGGATGGATACTGTTTGACTCGGCGCTTACTGTCAAGAATGTACTAGGGATGTTGCTTGCTGTGGTGGGAATGATAGTTTACAGTTGGGCTGTGGAGCATGAGAAACAGGCTAAATTGGCTTCCCATGTCAAGGGTGATAGAGCATTGGATGAGGAGGATGTAAGTCTCCTAAAGGAGAAAGTAAACAGTCTTTCTGAGTCAGATCTCGAGCTTGCACAGACGAGGAGTTGATTCTTTGATTTTTTGATTTGTTCTTTATTATTTAGTCAAAATCAGTTCTTTTTTTGCCCCTTCCATAGTGTTAATTACTCAAGTCTTCTCACATCGATCAAAGCTCCCAATTGACTGTGTTGTAGGGGAGTTTTTCTTTCATACCCAATTTATCCAGGATCAGCATGTTCATTTGTGTTATACATAAGACGAGGGTGAATCCCATGGTAATGATAATTGCTCATCAGGAAGACTCATTTTTCATAAAGCTTCTTGTGTTCCCATTTGATCAGATGGTGATTTCCTATGATGATTTGGTACCTTGCAGCTTTAAATTCCAAGTTCTGAAGTCCCAACTATGTTTGTCAACTGCAGACCATCTTAGCAGCATGGTATCTGCATATAAAAACCGAGAAAATTATGGGACCATTGTAGGACTTGTTTGGTTTGCAGGAGGAGGGAAAATGTAGCCGATGGGAATATACAGAATTGTTGCATGTTTGGTTGGAGTTTTCAAAAAAAAGAGATAAGAAAGTGGCTTTTTCATAAAAATAAGATTTTCATATTTTATAAAAAGAAAAGTCTATATGGAATATGGGAAAGTCTAATTTTCATCGGTTGGAAATTAGGGTTTCTAAAGGTTTTCTTAAGCTCTTAAATAGAATAAGATAGGTTTTTGCCTTTATTAAGCGTATAACATGTGCTTTACACAACTTTTCAAAAAAAAAGAGAAAAAGATGCTTAATCAAATATAAGCCACTCTGAAATGTGTCACTTTTCTATGGTCAATCAAACATCTAAAAATCACTTTTTCAGGCGTTATATATTCAAACATCGGTTTCCTAGGAAAAAAATTCCAATAAGATTTTTTTTTTTCATGCGAACCAAAGTGTTTTCAAGCCAAACTCTCCATTTTGCATCCCAGATATTATGCTGGTTTCAAACTTTTTGGGGAAAAATTTGTATGGCAGTTTGCAGTCTATCTATATTGCTATCTTAATCAGGAACCAAGTTTAGCCCTTGGAAGAGTGGAAATGTAGAAGCACAACTCACCTAGAACTTAAACCTAAAGCCACCTGGTAATGATAAGAACCCAAGCAGCGAATATTAAATTATTTTACTTAGTTTGTCAATACAGTTCTGCAATCAAATAGGTGCCATCGTAGTCTAATATTTTTGGCTTTCATGCAACAGTGTTTGAAGAATAAAATGGCGGGATTTTGAAGTGTTTGTCCCCCTTTCCAACCCTAACATCCTGACTTCAACTGAAACAAAACAGTTAATATTTTTCAACTAATGACTGATTTGGTTGATCATTATTTATTTACGATAATTACGGTCTTTATTTTTCTATTATTGAAATACAAACTCTCTAAAAGGAAAAGAGATACCAGAGCAAATATCTCTCTTTGCAGAGCATTATAATTCCAAAAAATGAAGTATAGTAATTATCAAAAATAGTGATCAATATAACCAACTATTAGTTGAACAATAGAGTCTATTTTGTTGCAATGACCAAATATCAGATTATATCATTTTAGTTTTTAGAAGAAAATTAGAATGTTTTGGACTTTCTTTAGAAAAAGAGGTCTGACTAATCAAAAATCCTATGGTGGCTAGTAGGGTTCAAGGGCCCTTAGGTTCATAAACTTGAGGTCAAATGGTCCGACTTATAGTTCTAGAACAATTTGTGCCTAATATGGTTAGGTTTGAACTAGTAGATGTTGGTGGCGATGCTAGTTGTTTCTCTAAAAGCGGAGTTTGCTATGTGTTAGATCCTTGAATGATCCATTTAGGCTTGAATTTAGTAAATGTAAGCTGAGTTGGCATTGATTATCTCAAAAAAGTGGAGTTTGCTTAATGTTAAAATCTTAAATTATCTAAATTTAGATGAGTGTAACACATAAAATAACTTTGGTATTAACTTATGACTCTCAAATAGGGTTCCAATGTACTCCAACTTAATTCAGTCCTCACTTGAATCTTATCATATTTATGATCGAAATCATAGATACAACAAGACTAGCTTGACTTGAGTGCAGAACTGCAGATCAATTGGGGACCAAAACCTATGGCCTCCTATGTGCCTATGCGGCAATTGGTTGGTGTAGAGTGGGTCATAGAATGTGATTATAGTGCTGATGAGTTTGTCTAGTCAATGGTTACCTAATTAGTATAAATCGTATTGATTCTTAATACAATCTAGTATAATACAAAAAAAGCAATTTAGGAATTCTATACAAGAAAATAACTCTATTTCATTCGCTCTCCTTTATCTTGTTATCTTGATACTTTTCACTAAAAACGTTACGACATTACGTATCTTATATATCTTTAGTAATTCCAACTAATTTACAAAATGGCTTTCCATAAATCACACAAACGAAATTGAATTAATGAATAAAAATAAATTTCCTTGCCCTACTCTAGTGATCTTTTTTTTTGTTTTAGAAAAAGCAAATCACAAATCTGAACATGAACTTTAACCAAGTAAACTAATGAATTAGACAGCCATGGTCCGGGTTTTAGCAAGCTTAGATTTCCTTTATTATCCTTACCATATGAGCTAATTCACCAAGGAGACAAAGAACTAAAGAGAATATGTATGTGCTTGAGTAACTTAGCCTAAATTGATCTAATTTGAACCATATTTTAAGATCCTGATGGATTGATCTATTCAGCTTGTGACTGGAGTATCTATCTACATTAGTTAATCCAAATCCTCAAATCCATTTGAATGGTTCAATCGCTTGACCTCTTCAGTGTTGAAATTTTATAATTATTATTTTTTTGTTTTTTAATTTTTTTGTGATTCAAAATTCTAATCATTTTATGCTTAATATCAATTTTATTTTGAGGATGTTTGGAACTCTTGATGAATGATAATTATTTCTCCAAATAACACTGAGGCACTCTTGGTGAAAGTGTGTCTCCCTTGATTAAAGAGTTGCGCGGATGGATATTTCTTAAACATTATCCTTCTTGGCTTGTACCATTTTGAAACCTATAAATAAGTGTCATAAGGTAGCATAAGTAAGGGCCAATTAGAGATAGAGAAGAACAAGTGAATTTCCATTATGCCATTCCTTATTTTAGAGTTTTATATATATATTATTCTGTCAAAATTTGCACTCAAACTAGTTTAGGTTCATCCTTGATTCATTTTAATGGAATGCACCGTAAGATTATTATGAAATAGTTCGCCGAATCTTCGGAGTAGACCCTTATTAATTATTTACACCGCAACAAGACAAATCTACTCTAAAGAGCGTGCCATCCAATAGCATGCCCCGAACCCGATTATATTTTCTAAATTATGTTTATTCTTACTTTCTTATTTCATGTTGTCTTATATTAGTTATTTTATTCTATTTGATAGTTAAAAATATCACCTAGTATTTCTAATCATGAAATATAACATAAAGCTCGAAAAGTATGCTATCTTCCTTAGGTAAGATGCATTGACCGAATAGACAATAGTATTTTCATATTTGTTTGATCTTTAATTATATACAAATTGAATATAATACTACTAATTTGTTGCTAATTATTTTTTCAGTCTCGGCAATTTTTTCAAGTTATCATCCAAGGAGTCACTAACGAACTTTTAACTCTACCTCTAGCAAAAATAACTTTTAACTCTACCCATAGACTTGAATTTTTAAAAGGGAATGATGATAGGACAAATACGTATGAATAAATTTTTAGATATTATTGAAAAGATAGCATATTACAAAGAGGGGGACATAAAAAATAAAATAAAATAAAATAAAAACAAATGTCGAATACATGGTCCATCTGACACACGACACCCACGTATAACAGTAAGATTTTTTTAATACAATAACGACACACACTAAATGCATGTAAGTACATCCAAAAAATCAAAAAAATAATTGATGGGGCAGAAAAAGGAACGGATTCGAGACCCTTCCAGAAAAACTCTTTTGAATGATGCGTAATATAGAAGAAACCCAGTCAGCAGTACTGTTTGCCTTCGATAAATATGAGCCTGAAAGAAGCCAAACCCTTTTACGAGCTTGCTCCAAAACACCAGGTGTTGTCGACATGGTTGTGCTGGCCTTGAATCTAGTTGGTCACCGTGGCTGAGTCATCTTCAAGATAGATACTATCTGCATCCAAAATTAATTAAGTTTGGAGTCATAATTTCTAATCATAAAGCCTACTCTCTTTCTGCTTCTATTTTTAAAAATACTGCTATTCAAGTTAACCTTAGTAAAGCTAGAAGGTGGGAACTTCCGTATGACAAAAACGGTCATCATCGTTTATACTTGGTTCAGGCAAACACTTTAGGTTCAAATTCATGAAGCGTACCCACTCACTGGGCAAAGCCGTCCTTTACCCCACCAAGAAGTTTCCCAACTTCTTCCGCGCCGTCCATTCGATCATCCCTGGCCTCATCACCGTCCTTTCCACTGCCCCTACGCTACGGTCCGAATGCGAACAACGTGCCGTCCGTTGCTTCTGACGATCACGCCCGATCACCATCCCACCCCACACCGGCCCCCAATTCAAACCACGGGCCCCACCTCAAAATCATCTACGTGTTAACTTTTCATCGGCCACTACACGTACCTCCCTGTTTGCCATTCGCCCCCCGACTCCTCCCTCATCCCATCCGTCCATGGTGACTTGCGGTGCTCCCCGCAATGTGTACATCAGCGTGGACGCCTGTCACCTCTCTCTCTCTCTCTCCTCTCTCTCTCTCTTTCTCGGTGCTCCAACGTGTATCTCAATATACACAGCTTCAGTTACCCCGGTTGCGTGTAGAAATTATAACGCATAGTTCAAACCTTATAAAGGGATAACGAACGGGAAGCCTATCATTACCCCACTCTATCCCTTCCTCTTCCTCACTCCGCTCTCCGCTTGTCTCCCTCTTCCCTTATCTAGCCCCTCATCCATTCCTAAACCCTTCCATAATTAATACCCTTGCATAAATTTCGCCCAATCCTTCGTCTCCACCACCTGCTATTCTCTACTTATCCCCTCCTCCCCCGCTTTCCGTGAAAATTACACAATCTCTTAATTCCCCCTATTCCATACCGCTAATTCCTTTCCTTAAAGTTTCCCAATTGTTTTATTCCGCATATCATATCGCTCATTGCCATTTTTTTAATTGCTCCTCCCGGTCGACGATAAGGAAGGAACGAGAAAGACGAAGAATAACAAAATGGCTTCCTTCGCTCATCTCCTCTGCAACCCGGTGGGCTCCTGGGCCCACCTCTCCACCCGCTCCTCCTCCTTCCTCTCCCCGTCCTTCCCGTTCCTGCCCTCCTCCGCCTCTGCCCCCTCCGCCCGCCGCCGCCGCGCCCCGCCTGTGCAGCGATGGAGGTCAAACGCCGCCGCGTCCGCCGCGGTGCCGTCGGCTGTGGAGTTCAACTTCAAGGGGTACATGCTCCAGAAGGCCGCCGCCGTGAACCGGGCCCTCGACGCCGCCGTTCCTCTCGCTTACCCGGAGCGGATTCACGAGGCGATGCGCTACTCCCTCCTCGGCGGGGGCAAGCGCGTCCGCCCCGTTCTCTGCCTCGCCGCCTGCGAGATCGTCGGCGGCCGCGAGCGCCAGGCTGTGCCTCCCGCCAGCGCCGTGGAGATGATCCACACCATGTCCCTCATGCACGACGACCTCCCCTGCATGGACAACGACGATCTCCGCCGCGGCCAGCCTACCTGCCACCGCGTCTTCGGCGAGCCCGTTGCCGTACTCGCCGGCGACGCCCTCCTGGCCCTCGCCTTTGGCCACCTCGCGGACCCTCCTTCTACCCCGCTGACGACCCTGTCCCCCCCGCTCGTGTTGTCCGCGCCGTCGCGGAGCTCTCCCGCTGGCCGTCGGCGCCGAGGGCCTCGCCTCGCGGGCCAGTGGTCGACCTCGAGAGTCCACGGGGCTGGGAACCCCGGTCGGCCTCGAGCGCCTCGAGTTCATCCACCTTCACAAGACCGCCGCCCTTCTGGAGGCCTCGTGGTGACAGGAGCGATTGTCGGCGGGGGATCGGACGACCAGATCGAGCGGCTAAGGCGCTATGCTAGGTGTGTTGGATTGCTGTTCCAAGTGGTGGCATGACATCCTCGATGGGACCAAGTCGTCGCAGGAGCTCGGAAGACGGCCGGGAAGGACCTGGCCAGCGATAAGACCACTTATGCG
The DNA here is from genome assembly GCF_009389715.1 of Phoenix dactylifera. Classification (NCBI taxonomy): domain Eukaryota; kingdom Viridiplantae; phylum Streptophyta; class Magnoliopsida; order Arecales; family Arecaceae; genus Phoenix; species Phoenix dactylifera. The sequence goes on from NW_024068764.1 coordinate 97,520, forward strand.
AAGCTCATGGGCTGGAGAAGTCGAGGAGAATTCGCCGAGGAGCTGCTCAAGGAATGCAACGGGAGCAGCTTTGGGAGTTTGATCCCATGAAGGTGGCACCTTTGCTTCATTTGGCCCGATTACATTGCCCACCGCAGAAAGTAGAGCTATGGAAGCAGTGACAGATGGCGGGCATGTAGTCACAGAAGTAGCTACATATGGGATAATTGATCTATCAGTGAAGCAACCTTCTTCTCCTCTTTCTCCTCTCGGTACAGGTCAATGTTCTGTTCTGTTGTTGTTTAATCTTCGTACTATATTTGCCCCGTTCTTTCTAAGATGTATTGGAACTTGATAATTATGGCTGTTGCTTTGGTGATTAGCATGTTGATTATTACCATCAATGCAGGGATCCAACACCCGAATCGAGTTACTTTATGGTCATACGAATATGTCTGCAATTATTTCATAAAGTTGTACTGCAACAAGTTCTTTTCTACTTCCTCTGTTCTCATTCTTTACTTAATTGCTTCTTTTTTATGTCAAAGGTTCTGCTACTTTGTGCACAATAATTGGTAGCCTATTTCTTGAGTGTTAATGAATAAATTTGTTCAATGCATGTTTGACTAGGTGAGTGTGCTTTTATCGGTAACATATCATTCATTACAGGGGTAAAAATTTTGATAAGTTTGATCTGGGATTGATACTAGGTGAGAATTCAAATGGTGAATCAATGATAATGCAAAGCTCAAGAGTTAAACATACCTTTGAGATTATAGAAATGGCGGACAAGACATCTTTAGAATGCTTTGTCATCATTTTTTGCTGGACAGCTGACCTAATCAAGTTATAATTTTCCTAGCGATTTTGCCATAAGAATGCACCAAAGCCACCAAATCTCTATGGTGCAGTGCACTGCATATAAGTGCGCACTATAGAACATCCTTGTCCTAGTGATTTTGCCATATTTCATGAATAAATGAATGATGGCAGCATTTGAGGATCTCATCAATTGATTTATTACCTGTCCAGTGAGGATTAGCAATGTGGTTAGTTGCTTGCAAGTTTGCACAGGAAGTGAATATATGCAGTTTATAGTCCAAAAGAAAATATAGCTAACAGCAGAGGAAGTCTTGAGGCCTCCTGAATGAATGGGGTTGCAGATTCTCGATTTAGCAATCATTTATATGGAATCAAGAGGATCATGAAGAGGAAGGGGAGAGGAATCATTTTACTTTCAATGCGCTTCAATACAAATGAAACCCTATTTGGACTTATTGACAGGAAAAGTGAAATGGGCAAAGAAAATAACTTTTCTTTTATAAGGTTTTTGGGCGTTATTGCTATTTTTGTAGGAGTGACGGTAGCAAAGTTCTCTCTAAGCAAGTTAGAGTGATGTAGATTAGTTGAGGGGAGAGACCATTAGGGTTTCGAAAAAGGGCTGAAATCTATGGGTTGCTGGATTTCATGTTTAGGCGTTGAGATTTCAATAAATTTGAACTATGAAAGTTGGAATTTCATCGCAAAACTGATAGTGAGTTCTGGTAAATCTAAACGAAGGCTCATAGAAGGAGGCAAAAGGGTCTTGGAGGTGTCTGGGAATAAATTCACTACCTTGCCGTTCCATCACTTATCAAATTTTAGTTTTCATATCAATGAACTAGCTTGGTAAGTGAAAGAAGAATTGATTAAATATAATTTAACACAAGGATCTGCGATTTAGACTCGAGGGATAGAGGAAAGACTGTATCGGAGTCACTTCAAAACCTAGTAATCATATCTAGAGTTGCAAGCCTCATGCTAATTCTACAATAGTACACCATAGGAGAAGAAGATATTACATCCATATTCTGTATAAAAACCTTATTGGATAACTAAGATTTTAAGTTTGGGCGACGGGAGGTGTGTCCGACCATTTTGTCTTGTTTCTGTGAGAAAACGGTACTGGGACAAGGTCGGGACACCACAACCCGCCATGCGGGGAAGAAGAAGAAAAAGAAAGAAAGGAAAGAAAGATGATGAGGAGAGGAAAAAGTGAAATTAAAGAAGAAGAAAAAGGAAAGAAAGAAAGGAAGGAGGAGAGAAGAATAAAGGAGGAAAACAAGGAAGAAGGGAAAGAGAAATAAAAAAAGGAAGGAAAGAAAGAAGAAAAGGAAGGACAAGAAAAAAAAGAAGAAGAAAAAGGAAAGAAAGGAAGGTAGGCGGAAAGGAAGAAAGGAAAGAAAGAAGAAAAGAAAAAACTAAAATCTCTTAGATTTCTTCATGCTGAGCTTTTTTGGATGCTATCAGTTGCGTCATGAGATATCAAATTTGTTATGGCACAGACAAAAGTATGCATTGTGACGAATCTTCTGGCCTTTTTATAAACTCCAAACAAATTAAATTACAATATTTTCATTCATCATAACACTAAATCACTTGGTTGGCATAAGCGTGTAACTTTTATTCTTTGCCTAGATTCAAATTTTTTGGAAAGGTTTAGGCGTGACATAGACTAGTTTTCTTGGATACGAGCCTAGCTCAACCATTGCTGAGCGTAGTGATGGAGTCGAGCTATAACTAGTGCAAATTTGGTAAGAAAAGGTGGTTGGGCAATTGAAGCTAG